>NC_089233.1:67686292-67986292 GCF_963924675.1 Phocoena phocoena | reverse complement strand
CCCCACTGTAGCTGTGACTCACTGGGTTATTATACTCTTCACTCATCCATTTTGCCTAAATCTACTTCATAGGACTCTCTGCGACCAACAGTACAAATGCTCTGTGCATGACAACATAAAACTGCCACTGCCTTCGGAGAGTTGATACACTTATACAAGAGAACGCCACATGCACAGATAATTGGAAAACAATCTGGGAAATTTTAAATAAAGGTAGGAAAATGTGTGAAGTACCCAGAGGAATGAGGAAATGAGCAGTCTCATTTCTTGGGCTCGTCGTGGAAAGCTTCATGGGGAATGTGGCTTTTGAGCTGGATGCAAGGTCAGGAAAACGACAGGAAGGAGGGTGTGTGTACAGGCACAGAAGTGTGTGAGGGGACTGCATCCTCCCTGGGGGCTGAGGATTCAGGCTGTGCTTTACAGTGCCTAGGGGTGGAGTCGTGACAGGTGCAAGATGAGTCACATAGACTTGGTTGTACAGTTGGATGGGGAACCTGTGGATACTGAGCACCAACTGCAGGGAGCGTAAGCATGTGCAGATTTTGATATCTGTGGGGGTCTGGGAACCAACCCCCTATGGATATCGAGAGATGATTGTACCTTCTTGTGAGGCCCTTGGAGAACCAAAGAAGTCAGGAGTTGGGGGGGTGTTGCTTGGCCAGGTTTGCGTTAGAAACAGGGCAAGAGTGACAGCAGGTGGAACATTCAAGAAGCTGGTGTATTCACCCATTCTGGAGACAATACAGACTCAGCTGCAGCAGGACGTTGGGGTAGAGGGAGAAGAGCCAGAGGACTATTTGGAAGGCTCATGGAAAGGCTTGGTAAACAGGTGGCGGAGCAGACATCTGCATGAAGGAGGTTTCTTGGAGCAGCCACCAAACTTAGTGAAACGAATCAGAACGGACCTGTGCTCATATCCCTGTCAGCTGTTTGTCAGTTCCAGGAGGAGCTGAGGAAGCTGGAATAAGCCCTTCCCCATTGCATCAAGCCCAGGAAGGTAGGGCCAGCTTATGACCTGACGTATGAGTTCAAAGGGGTTTGGCACTTCAGACTAATGGAACAATCCACATCCCGCTAGACCATCTTCCCTGACAATATTGTCTTTGGGATGCATCCATTCCCACTTTTTTCCTTTGGTTGTTACTTTGACCATGACATCTCCTTTGGGTAGTGGGAGTGAGGCCTCAGGACCCAGCAGTTACAGTAATTGATGTCCACTGGAAAGGCCCTCTGCCTGCTGACCTCTCCCTGGAACTCCAGGCCACTCATAGTTTAGCCTGGTCATCCAGTGGGTCAAGGGAGCAGCAAGGAAAATGGGGAGAAAGATGATCCATAGCTTTGCACTGAGGCTTAAGCCTGCCAGGAAAATCTATGCTTTTCAATGTGTATCTCCTGTCATTAGCAAAGCACACGGGGTCCAAGGATGCTCCCTAAGACTGGGCTAATTCTCTGATGTTCCAGCATCACTGTCTCCACAGGGGGTGGGCAAGAGAATGCTCTCAGATAGAAGGACTGGCAAGACTGGGGCAGGGGTCCTGCCTATGCCACAGAGGCAAAATGAGAGAGAGAGACACACACACATACACCTAAGGGGAAGTTAATGAGAATAAAATAAAGATAGATAGCATTTTTTTGTGGTCTTAACCTGTATCAGACAATGTACCAGACAATGCTACGAGGCAGGAACATTCCCATCCTTATCAACTTTCCCCTGAATAACTGCAAGGAAGTCCTAAGAGGTCCCCACATCACTTTCCATAGAGCGGCCACAGCTACCCTCTCAATCTGTAAATCACATCACGAAGCTGCCTTTCTCAGAATCCTCCCATTACTTCCCATCTTCTTTAGAATAACAACCAGAGTCTCTACCGGAGATGTCAAGGCCACCCGTGCTCACTTGTCTCCACCCCTCGCTCCTTTGCTCACTCTGCTCCAGTCCCTCTAGCCACCCTGCTGCTCTTTAGACTGAAAGCCTCAGGTCCTTTGCACATCTGTTTCCTCTGCTTGGAACCTTCTTCCTGCACAACTCAGCATAGCTTGCTCTCTCATTTCGTTCACATATTTGCTCAAAAGTCTCTTGGGAGAGGACTTCTCTGACAGTTTTAGCTAAGAGAGCACTGCTTTCTACTGCCTTACACTGTTTTATCTTTTCATTGTAACACTCACCACCTGACATACCACGTGTCCTTTTGTTCACTGTTGATTCTCTGCCTCCCCAACTAGAATGTAAGTTTATGAAGGCAAGGGTTCGTTGTGCTTCTTCTCTGTATTCTCAAGGGTAAAAAAGTGTCTGGCTTGTAGAGTTTGTCCAATAAATACTACTGAATATAAGAGTGAGTGGAGAAATTATTATGGGCCAAGCTCAATGCCTTTATTTTATTTAATCCTTCTATCAACTCGTTGAGGGAGCTTCCACTGTTACTCCTATTCTGTAAATGAGGAAAGGGAAGTTTTCAGGGGTTGGATGATTTGCTTGGTGTGGCAATGCTAGTGGGCAGGAGAGCAGGGATTGCAGCCCAGATGGTCAGATTCTCTGGTCCATTAGGTAAGGTGATCAATGCCAAACATCTGGAAGAAAATGAGGATCAGTGAAGGTCTCCTATCCCTGAATAATCCAGGTAAAGAATAGTTTCATGCCCAGGTATTTGCAATCTGGGCTGTGTACGGAGTGAATTCCTTTGGGGGAAAAATCATGAAAATACTTCTGTCCCACAACCTAGGGAAGGCAGGGGCTGCAAAAATTGCTCCAGGAGAAGAGAGATTGCAGATTCTCTGTATATCCTCAGCCCTGCGTCCCTGACTCACCTGTGAGCTCAGCCCCACCTCAGCCTCAAAGCCAAGACCAGCATAAAGCAAACAATGACTTCCTGGCTTGGCAGTGAGCGTTGGGTCTGCCTTGTTTCTCACGCCACCTCAAGTCTTGTGGCCATGTCTGGTGTTCCCACGGTGAGACCCTTACTTTGTGCTGGTGCTCAGAATCCATGATCTTCTAGAGCAAGTCCAGTCTAGCCCCAGTTAAGCATTGCCAAGACATCTTTTTTTTGGTATGACTAGGCACCTTCTACCTGCTTCCAGATTTCTCAGTACCAACCTGCTACTTGCCCTTTTTTCTATGCTACCTATTTATACCTTCCGTGATGCTCTGTGGTCCCACCTTTATCTCATCTCCTGTGATCCCCTTCTTCAGATCTTTCTCATTTCTATCTCTGGATTCCAACCAACACGCAGACCCTGATGCCACCTCAGTCTCGGTTTTGATATCTTAATAGACGTCCAAAATTCAGTATTTAGATACTAGAAATTTGGTGCCATTAACAGAAACAGCAGAGCCCAGGAAAGGGGGTGGGTAGGGGTCCTAAGGCGGAGCTGATTTAAAATGTAAATTATTCGCACACTTTGAGTCAGCACATATATCTTGGTATTGATCGAAGCTCTTCGGAAGCTATTTACGTTTTCAGCACACCTATAAGCCTGAGATTTATACTGCATTTGGTGTTTAACTAGCCTCTTAATGCACCTTGCTGAACCTAAGTATTGGTGGCTATATTGTAAATTTCAGCCTTGGTGCTGAATTGATTTGCTTAGTGGAGTTGAACTTAGGCTATTAAAATAAATAAATAAAATGAATAACAGGGACTTCCAGAACCTCATATCATATTAAAATCAACCAAAGGCAGAGAGACACAGCCTCCAGAGTCATGATTCTGTATGTATTGTGGACCAGACTTAGGGCGTGAAGGATTCCTCTAGGTATGGCCTCACATGGTACAGCAGTAGCACTGTAGAATTAAGGTAGAGACCACAGTGTAGGATGTGTACGTGTTGCTTTGAAGGTAAGAAAACCTGAATTCACACTCTGACTCTATCCAGACACCCATAGCTGGATCTTCCTGTTCTTGGTTTCCAAGTGAGTGGCCCAGCTCAGTGATTAGACAGAGTTCTGGCTTCCTTCTAAGGATCTAGCCCATTGTGGCTAGGTTCCCCGTGTTTGGCTGGGTTCTGAGATATGCCCAGCCCTTGAAACAGCTCTCAGAATCTAGGGCTGGTGTGTGGTGGCATCTGTTGTTTTGTGACCCCTCAGAATCACGGGTGGGTCTCAGTTATTTCCATATTCTAGTGAAACTAATGACTTTAGTGCATCTCAGATAACCGAGGATCCAATTAATTTCAACACAGGACAGATACTTTCCAAAAGATTCACTTCAGGTAAAAGGCTTATTTTGTCTCCTAGAGCTAGGGGAAAAAGTTCTGCAATGAGCAGACAATTTACAGCTTGTCATTGTCCTGGTTCTCTGAAATGGCAGTATTTTCCTTTGCAGTCAGTGCAGAGATGCTGGTTATCTGGGCTGGATTTTTACTGGGACTCAACATGTACTGCCAGCCAGCCATTGTCAAGAGTAGGCTGTCATCAAAGGTTTTCTCTGAAAGAGGAACAGGTTCATGGAGGCTAGTTGTGACTCCAGGAGCAGATCTGTGGGGATGAGAACACCAGCGACCCTCCCTCTCTTCCTAGCTGGGTCAGGCTAGGTCTTCTTCACCCTCATTCAGCCTGAGTCTCTTGATTAGCTATTTGATACTTTCCCAAAGATGGCACAGTCCTCTCTTTATAAGGCATGAGCCTTGTCTCTAAGAATACTTGACCCTGAAATGAGAAGTAAACTTGGATTATCCTCACTTTCAATGTCCCTCACTCTAACCTGGACTTACATGCTCGTGGATTCCATCAGAGAAGTTATGTATTCTTGAAAATGTTGGAACCACAGGAAAGCAAAGGATAAAAAGGAGAGAACATAAACAAATGTTTGTATTTGTGTACTTCCTTCATAGTCCCTATATTTTTTCAGTAGAAAATATTTTCAGGGCAACCTCTCAGCAGGGCAACTAGGTCTTTGGCAAATAGACATGTTCAACAGTGAAGATAAAAGATACGGCAGGCCCTGGAGATCTCCTCTAGCTGAAACGTCGAAGGCTGGGGTTCAGGGGATGAAGTAAAGAAAAGCTGTTTGGGAGGACTTATAAATACCAGGTTTAAGAGTTGGAATATTATTCTGTTGGACACTAGCTTATCCTGAAGGGGTTTTGAGCAAGAGAATGTGTTGTACAATTTCTACAATATTAGAAAGATTTTGCTGATGAAATCTTTGGGTAGATTGGACATGAGTGAGCTTTGAGGCACAGGGATTAATTAAGGGACAGATGCTGTGGGTGGTATGTAATGAGGCCCCCAAATCAGGAGTGAATTCTAATGCCATTTACAAGGGGGATGACCTAAGGGGTCATTTCCTGGAGTTCATAATCACTCCATTACCATCCACACACACACACACATACACACATCCCTACCTCACACCTTGCCTCCATACCACAGTGATTGTGCGCATTCATTTCTGAAATACCATTAAAAAATGCATTTCAACAACAACAGAAGTTGCCATGACTCTTTAATTTCTCTTAGAATATGATCTCTTCAACACCCTGGACATGCATGAGGAACTGGAGAAAGAATCAGTATTGTTGATTCCACTGAGTTTTTCAGCCTCCCTCATTTTAGTTCAGCATTCATCCTCTTCTTTCTTCCAAGACTGTCAACAGTGCAGGGGAGAAATTGCCACAAGTTTCTTCTATGAAACTCCGGCCTTCTTCAAAGCAGTGATGCTATTTCAATAAAAAGTCTCTGCAAAAGATCACCCTGCAGTAAAAATCCATTTAAACAGGCTCTGGTTTATTTACTGTAACTGGGACAGAATGAGATTTGATCTGGGGTAATCAAGGCCAAATTCATCAACACTTTGGGGGACAGCATATTTGGAATGGAGAATTTCAAAATGGGGTGGACGGCTGGACTGGAGCTGACTGGCCTTGGCTGAATTCTGGGAAGGGGCAAACATTTCTTTGAGTTACACACTGATACTGAAATGCACAGTCCATGGAGTGATCTAGTCCAAACACCACCAGTTACCCCAGGTCTCACCTGTCATAATGCCCTCACCTGGTTTAAGGGGACTGTGGGACCAGCTGTGTTCAGTAGAATAGACTATTCCCTTCAAGGTTTCTCTGTATCCCTCATAGATCGATGTAGGGGAGAGATGACGTTGGGAAAACACTGAGCATCTTTTGTGTGTCTGGTGCTTTCCTAATTTTTAAAACTAAAATTAGGTTCTAGGTTCCACGTCAATTCCAATCTTGCCAAAAGGGTTTGATGAGAAAACAGCCATTCTGGGTTGCTGCCCAGGCATGTTACAGTATAGCAACCCTGCTCACATCCAGAATCTGGCCATTTAGATAAGGACTGGAGTTTACGATTCCCCCTACAAATTCTCGCTTTGATTTTCCGAGGACAGCTTTTAAAATAATCACGTAGAATTGAGCCCACTAAATATTAGTGACCACCGCCCTAGGTTCTTGCTACTCTCCTCTCTATTTCCTGCTCACTCATGACCTGGGATGGAGGACTGCCTTTCCCCCAGTTCTTTGCACCCCTGTACTGGGATCTGTAAGTAATAAACCTTGTGAGTTTGCTTCATTTGTGTGAGTGTATTGAAACTGTGCCTTCCATCAAAATGGCCCTGGGGTTTCACCTCTCCAAAGTGGGAGCTCCGATGCTGAGGGAGCATCAATCCTCCTAATAATCATGTGAAAAAATATACCATTACAGCTTAATAGATGAGGAAACTGATACACAGAGTGGTTAAAAATCTCATGCTTACACAGCTAAGAAATAAGCAGTGTTGTCTTGATTCTGATACATGTCTGTAGGGCTCAGAACAAAAACGCTTTCACAATAGTCTTACTTGTGGAGTCAGAGCAGATCCTCCTGGAAGCCTGGGGTCAGGTGGAATTTACGTGGTATCAGCAAGCATCTGTGAACTGAGCTGACTCTGCCCGTCTGCATGCCTACCTTTCTGGCTACCTTCCATCGTGCCCTTGGGAGTCTTGAATGCTGCATCTGTGACATTCAGTTTTGCTATGCAGCCCATCAGAGGCTGTTGTGTAAGAAGAGCTTGGTTACAATGCGGCTTGGGTTGGGTCCATCTCCATAGATGATTGATGAAAGGGAGAAAGGAACACCACGGAATCCTGATGAGGTATGGACCAGGGTGTAAGGTGTAAAGAATAGAGCAAGGGTCTTGAGGAAGGAGGATGGAGAGATTCTCTGTCTACGTGCCTAACTCCAGCCAGCAGGGCTTTCCCTGGGGACCAGATTGGGATTGAGAAGGGAAGAACAATGACACCACTCCTGGGCTGGGCAGGTGACAGGGAATGGGAGCTTCTGGGAGCAAGGGCAGTTGGGCAGCACCTGCTGTGTCTACAAGTGGGCAGGTGTGGGTATCAGGAGCCGCAGTCTAGTGGGAGGCCCCAGGACCCAGGCTCTGGTGGGTTTACCCTGGGCCTGGATGTTAGCCTTGGCAGTCCTGAGCATTAGCCTTGGCCTTGACATGATTCCCCAGTGGCCAGACAGCCAGGCCAGCACACCTGAAAGTCATTAGCTTGGGGTCCCATTTTGCTCTCACATTTCCAAGCAGCGACCTGCAGCCATGTGTGACAGGGCAGGTACTTTATCAACTGGCTTTCCCAGCCCACCTCTCCCATTGACCTTCCTGTCTCCATCAGTCCCCACCCGAGAACTGCTAATCCCCAAAACCCAGAGCTAACAAGGCTCTTGTCTTTCCTCCTTCAAAAGTATTTATAAGATTTGACTATTATTTTCACAACCCATTTAAGTCAGTCTTCATCATTTTTTCATTAATGATGGGCTCTGAGGCTCAGAGTGCCTAAGTGACTTGCCCAGAATCACACAGCTAATAAGGTACAGAGTCTAGGCAGGAGCTGAGACCTTTATGATATCAACAGGCTACTGAAGTGGGGGCATCACACAACCATCCACCTCCAGTGCTCCAGCCAGTCTGCCGTGCTGTTTCCCAACTATAACGTCTGAGCCCATCTTTTCTCCTGATAATAACCAAAGTCTCAATTTGTCTAACCAATAGTTACCTGAAACCAATCCTCTTTTTGCTGCATTTGCAGCCATATAAAATGCCCCACATGGGCATTTTAATTTTGTCTTCTTTTAAAAATATTTCCTCTAGAAATATATTTTTCTAGCTTATGTTTATATTTCTCTGAAGCAATGCTTCTCAATCAGGGACATTTTGTCCCTTAGGGGATATTTGGCAATACCCAGAGACATTCTTGGGTCTCACAACTGGGGCAGGAGGGTATTTCCCAGTGTTTCATAGGTAGAGGTTAGAGATTCTGTTAAACATGCTGTGATGCACAAAACAGCCCTCCACAATAAAAAAAGATATCCAGCCCTAAATGTCAAAATGCCAAGATTGAGAAACTATTCTAAGGCCATCAATAAGTGTACATAAAGATACTTTCTTCAGACTACTGTATTTCTAGAAATAAATACCATTGATAATACGGCAGCATGAGTCATTTGTGTGGTGCATTACAGTCAGCTTGCACCAGCTCATTAGAGCCTCCTGTGTGCATCTCTCCCCAACTCCACAACGACAATGTTGGTAGCTTGAAACTGACCATGATAAGAATATTTACATCAAGGAAAGTGGCAAATGCTACATATCAGGGATTTTTTTTTTTTTCTGGAGAGTCAGCTTATCAGCACATTATTAAGAACTTTCTATGTGAGAGGATCTTGCATTATCTTATTTAATCCTCACTATACTCTGAGGTAACTACTATCATTATTTCATTTTAAGATTAGGAAACGGAGGCAGAGAAAGCTAAAGCAAATTGTTATATATAATAACATTATTAAGTGGTGGGGACAGGATTTGAAATCCCGTGGTCCCACTCCAGAGTGTGCATGTTAAATACTACACTGCCTGGTCAAACATTAATCAGAAATAACTGTAATTCACTATATATTCCTGAGTTGGTCCATTTGAAATGGAAAAGTGGATATTTACATTAAATGCATTGGATTCCAATATCATTTTACAAATTTGATATCTTAGTAAGTGATAGAAATTTTGTGAAGTACTTCTTTTTAGGTAAATGTACACATTTTAAAGTGAATAAAGGTTAAACAAACCCACTAAAGAGTTCTTAGAATCCTAAAAGTAGCTTTCCTTTAGATTGTTGCTTAAATGTCACCTTTCAGTGAGATAGCCCCTAATCAATATTTTAAAATTGTAACCCCATTACCTCCCCAGAGGCACACTCTATCCCCCTTCCTTCCTTATTTTCTCCATAGCACAAATTCCTTAAGACTATGTTTGTTTTTTCACTTCAACATTCCTAACACCTAGAACAGCACGTGGCACATAATATACTCTCAAAAAAATTTTTTGTTGAATGAATAAATAAATGACAAATACAGAGGCTTCTCCAAGAATAGAAAATAATCCCATCACCCATGAAAATGTTCAATGCTTGATACACATTTATGAGAAAGGTAAAATAAGGTGGGATATGCCCTTAGACAAATTTGTTAAACTTCTTTTCAGTAACCAAAAATGGAAAAGACAAATTGGACAACTAAAACAAGTGAGCTGGTTTAGCTGAATTGACACTGCTTTTCTGAAATGGATGGAGTTTCTCTCCCAAGTCATTCCAGAGCACTAAGTATTTGCCTCCAAGATCTTTGGGGTGGACCTGGGGCTCTTAGAACAGCCAGCCATATATACTAAAAAATTGTGTACAAAATGGAATCTACCAGTGCTAAGGCTAGCAGAGGCCATGTTTATTAAAGGGGACTTCCTCATAACTGGCTCCATGAGTGACTCACAAAAACAGTTCAAAATGTCCTCTTAGAAAGGAGTATGGTCTTGGTTAATGCTTCAACCTGCCTAATGTTTGACCACTGTAGAGAATAGGATTGCCAGGTGTAGCAATCAAAAATACAAGTCAACCATTTAAAACTGAATTTCAAATTAAATGTAATATATATGATATATATATATATATACACACACACACACACACACACACACACACACACACTTTATATATACTATTGGCTGTTCATTGTTCATCTGAAATTCAAACTTAACTGGATATTCCATAACTTATCTGACAAACTTAACAGGGAGGTTAGACAACACTCTAGTGTTTCCTGGTTACTGTCAGGGCTCCACTACACAGAGTGCTGAGGAGGCAAGGATGGACACCAGGGACAGGAAGCAGTCCCAGGACATGATTGGTTAGCAATCCTGGGCACAGGCAATCCCTCCCTTCTGATCCAGAGAATCACAATATTTGAGAATCAAACTGTCCCATTCCTCGCATTTACCTAAAACTCTTGTTTGTTTTATTTTGTTTTGTTTCTATATGCACTCGTACCCAGTGATTTCTCTTACATTGGTTCTCCTGTGGTAGCAGTGACAGTTGTTCCAAAGCCTAGATGACTCACAGAATACAAGGGACTCTCTTAAAAACAGATTACCCAGTTCTCACCTAACAAGTAAGTCTGGGATTGGACCTGCGAGTCTGCTTTTTAAAATCTCTTTGGGAGATTCTGATAATTGGCCATTTGGGGAGACAACTTCTTTTGGGCCTGTATCTGAATACTTCAGTTCTCCCAGACACTATTCACTGTTTGAGAATCTTGGGAGTCAGTTTCAAAGGGGTGGGGATCAAGGCTGGAATGAAATTTGGCCCACCCAAGGGATGGGAGTGATAATGGGGAATAAGGCTCAGGATGCTGTGGAAGGAGGGCTCAAAAGCCTAATACACACTGTATAAAGGCTTCACACAGTGCTAGGGAAATAATGAGTGGGAGGTCTAAGATGAAATAGGTTGGCTTCTTCCATGAGGAATCTGGGTCACAATTCTAAACTCCATAAGAAAAACATCAGTTGGCATGAGGAAGGCAGTGCCCTGGGCTGGTTGGCAGCTCAAAAATCAAGTGACCTGAAAAATTAATTCATCACTCTAAGTTTGAGTGTCTTTATACTTAAAATGAAGATTCATTAATTTTTTTTCATTCATTTATTGGACATGAGTGCCCATGAACCAAGCATCTACTGGAATATTAGAAATACAGCAATGAATAAAATAGGTAAGATGCCTGCCTTCACAAAGCATACAGCCTATCAGAGAAGGCAGACAGTAACAAGGAAATGGGAAAAAATAGTTATTACTATGACTAGTTATAGCTAGTGGTTTCTAGTTAATGCTATAAAGGGAACAAATCATTATGGGAGAGGATGTTTTCAATAAGGTAAACACACACATACACACATATAGAGGTGTGAGTGTAGAAGAAAAGAAGTAGAGAAGTATATCAGTCAAGGTACAGCCAGGAAAGAAAATTACAGGTCAGGTATTTCAATAGAATTCAATACAGGGAATTAGTTTCAAGATATAAGAAGAGTCAAAACAAGGAGTACTTCCCAGAAATTCTGCTGCTGGTGTCCTTGTTCCTGTGGTGAGCCACAGCAGCCCCCTGCCTCTGCAGGAGACCCTCCAACACCAGCAGCAACTAAGCGATCCAGAGAAGACTTCTGTGCTTTGCCTGAACTCTACGAAGAACAAGAGCTTTGGTACCAGCAGAGGACCCTTTTGTCCATCTGCCTCCTCAGAGACTCCAGATGAATTTGGAGACTGGAAACTCTTAGGTTTCCAGAAGCTTTACCAGATAAATTAGAAGGGTCACCTCCTAACAGGTGCAGGAATCTCAAGTAATATGGGAGACCTGGAAAGGGGAGGAATTCACATAAATCTCTGAGATCTGTGACAAGCCATTGTCATGGTTTTCCTGGCCCTTTTAAAAGTTCAGTCTGAGACTCCTTATAAAAAGTTCCAGCAAAGCCAATTTTAAAAAAGCCTATATGGAGAAGGCAGACAGCAGAAGCAAGAAGAACTACAATCCTGCAGCCTGTGGAACAAAAACCACATTCACAGAAAGATAGACAAAATGAAAAGGCAGAAGACTATGTACTAGATGAAGGAACAAGATAAAACCCAGAAAAACAACTATATGAAGTGGACACAGGCAATCCTCCAGAAAAAGAATTCAGAATAATGATAGTGAAGATGATCCAGGATCTCAGAAAAAGAATGGAGGCAAAGATCAAGAAGATGCAACAAATGTTTAACAAAGACCTAGAAGAATTAAAAAACAAACAAACAGAGATGAACAATACAAAAACTGAAATGAAAAATACACTAGAAGGAATCAATAGCCGAATAACTGAGGCAGAAGAATGGGTAAGTGACCTGGAAGACAGAATAGTGGAATTCACTGCTGCAGAACAGAATAAAGAAAAAAGAATGAAAAAAATGAAGACAGCTTAAGAAACCTCTGGGACAACATTAAATACACCAACATTTGCATTTTAGGGGTCCCAAAAGGAGAAGAGAGAGAGAAAGGACCCAAGAAAATATTTGAAGAGATTATAGTTGGAAGCTTCGATAACATGAGAACGGAAATAGCTACCCAAGTCCAGGAATCACAGAGAGTCCCAGGCAGAATCAACCCAAGGAGAAACACACCGAGACACATAGTAATCAAACTGACAAAAATTAGAGACAAAGAAAAATTATTAAAAAGCAACAAGGGAAAAACAACAAATAACATACAAGGGAACTCCTATAAGGTTAACAGCTGATTTCTCAGCAGAAACTCTACAAGCCAGAAGGGAGTGGCATGATATATTTAAAGTGATGGAGGGGAAGAACCTACAACCAAGATTACTCTATCCAGCAAGGATCTCATTCAGATTCTACAGAGAAGTCAAAAGGTTTACAGACAAGCAAAAGCTAAGAGAATTCAGTACCACCAAACCAGCTCTACAACAAATGCTAAAAGAACTTCTCTAAGTGGGAAACACAAGAGAAGAAAAGGACCTACAAAAACAAACCCAAAACAATTAAGAAAATGGTCATAGGAACATACATATCAATAATTACCTTAAACATGAATGGATTAAATGTTCCAACCAAAAGACATAGAGTGGCTGAATGGATACAAAAACAAGAACCATATATATGCTGTCTACAAGAGGGCCACTTCAGACCTAGGGACACATATAGACTGCAAGTGAGGGGATGGACAAAGATATTCTGTGCAAATGGAAATCAAAGGAAAGCTGGAGTACCAATACTCATATCAGATAAAACAGACTTTAAAATAAAGAATGTTACAATAGACAAGGAAGGACTCTACATAATGATCAAGGGATTTTTCCAAGAAGAAGATATAATAATTATAAATACATATGCACCCAACATAGGAGCACCTCAATACATAAGACAACTGCTAACAGCTATAAAAGAGGAAATCGACAGTAACACAATAATAGTGGGGGACTTTAACACCTCACTTATGCCAATGGACAGATCATCCAAAATGAAAATAAATAAGGAAATAGAAGCTTTAAATGACACAATAGCCGAGATAGATTTAATTGATATTTATAGGACATTCCATCCAAAAACAGCAGATTGCACTTTCTTCTCAAGTGTACATGGAACATTCTCCAGGATAGATCACATCTTGGGTCACAAATCAAGCCTCAGTAAATTTAAGAAAATTGAAATCATATCAAGCATCTTTTCTGACCACAATGCTATGAGATTAGAAATGAGTTACAGGGGGAAAAAACCCATAAAAAACACAAACACATGGAGGCTAAACAATATGTTACTAAATAATCAAGAGATCACTGAGGAAATCAAAAAGAAATACCTAGAGAAAAATGACAATGAAAACATGATGATCCAAAACTTATGGGATGCCATAAAAGCAGTTCTAAGAGGGAAGTTTATACCAATACAATCCTACCTCAAGAAACAAGAATAACTCAAATAAACATTCTAACCTTACATCTAAAGGAACTAGAGAAAGAACAACAAACAAAACCCAAAGTTGGTAGAAGGAAAGAAATCATAAAGATCAGAGCAGAAATAAATGAAATAGAAACAAACAAACAAACAAAAAAAACAATAGCAAAGATCAATAAAACTAAATGCTGGTTCTTTGAGAAGATAAACAAAATTGATAAACCTTTAGCCAGATTCATCAAGAAAAAGAGGGAGAAGACTCAAATCAATAAAATTAGAAACGAAAAAGGAGAAGTTATAATGGACACCACAGAACTATAAAGAATCCTAAGAGACTACTACAGTAGTAGTCTATGCCAATAAAGTGGACAACCTGGAAGAAATAGACAAATTCTTAGAAAGGTATAACCTTTCAAGACTGAACCAGGAAGAAATAGAAAATATGAACAGACCAATCACAAGTAATGAAATTGAAACTGTGATTTAAAATCTTCCAAAAAACAAAAGTCCAGGATCAGATGGCTTCACAGGTGAATGCTATCAAACGTTTAGAGAAGAGCTAACACCCATCCTTCTCAAACTCTTCCAAAAAATTACAGAGGAAGGGACACTCTCAAACTCATTCTAGGGGGCCACCATCACACTGATACCAAAACCAGACAAAGATACTGCAAAAAAAAGAAAATCACAGACCAATATCACTGATGAATATAGATGCAAAAATCCTCAACAAAATACTAGCAAACAGAATCCAACAACACATTAAAAGGTTCATACACCATGATCAACTGGGATTTATCTCAGGGATGCAAGGTTTCTTCAATATACACAAATCAATCAGTATGATACACCATATTAACAAATTGAAGAATAAAATCCATATAATCATCTCAATAGATGCAGAAAAAGGTTTTGACAAAATTCAAAACCAATTGTGATAAAAACTCTCCAGAAAGTGAGCATAGAAGGAACTTACCTAAACATAATAAGGACCATAAATAACAAACCCACAGCAAACATCATTCTCAATGGTGAAAAACTGAAAGCATTTCCTCTAAGGTCAGGAATAAGACAAGGATGTCCACTCTCACCACTATTATTCAACATAATTTTGGATGTCCTGGCCACTGAAATCAGAGCAGAAAAAGAAATAAGAAGAATACAAATTGGAAAAGAAGAAGTAAAACTGTCACTGTTTGCATATGGCATGATACTATACTTAGATAGTCCTAAAGATGCCACCAGAAAACTACTAGAGCTGAATTTGGTAAAGATACAAAATTAATGCACAGAAATCGCTTGCATTCCTATACACTAACAAAGAAAGATCAGAAAGAGAAATTAAGGAAAAAATTTCAGTCATCATTGCAACAAAGAGATTAAAATACCTAGGAATAAACCTACCTAAGGAGGTCAAAGACCTGTACTCAGAAAGCTATAAGACCCTGATGAAAGAAATCAAAGATGGCACAAACAAATGGAGAGATATACCATGTTTATGGATTGGAAGAATCAACATTGTTAAAATGACCATACTACCCAAAGCAATCTACAGATTCAATGCAATCCCTATCAAACTACCACTGGCATTTTTTACAGAACTAGAACAAAAAAGTCTTAAAATTTGTATGGAGACACAAAAGACCCTGAATAGCCAAAGCAATCTTGAGGGAAAAAATACAGAGCTGGAGGAATGAGGCTCCTGACTTCAGACTGTACTACAAAGCTACAGTAATCAAGACAGTATGGTACTGGCACAAAAACAGAAATACAGATCGATGGAACAGGATAGAAAGCCCAGAGATAAACCCACACACCTATGGTCAACTAATCTATGACAAAGGAGGCAAGGGTATACAATGGACAAAAGACAGTACCTTAAATAAGTGGTGCTGGGAAAACTGGATAGCTACATGTAAAATAAAAATTATAACACTCCCTAACACAGTACACAAAAATAAATTCAAAATGGATTAAAGACCTAAATGTAAGACCAGACACTATAAAACTCTTAGAGGAAAACAGGAAGAACACTATTTGACATAAATCACAGCAAGATCTTTTTTAACCCACCTCCTAGAGTAATGGAAATAAAAACAAAAATAAACAAATGGGACCTAATGAAATTTAAAAGCTTTTCACATCAAAGGAAACTATAAACAAGATGAAAAGACAATCCTCAGAATGCAAGAAAATATTTGCAAATGAATCAGTGGACAAAGGATTAATCTCCAGAATATATAAACAGCTCATGCAGCTCAATATTAAAAAAATAAACAAGCCAATCAAAAAATGGGCAGAAGACCTAAATAGACATTTCTCCAAAGAAGACATACAGATGGCCAAGAGGCACATGAAAAGCTGTTCAACATCACTAATTATTACAGAAATACAAATCAAAACTACAATGAGGTATCACCTCACACTGGTTAGAATTGGCATCATCAGAAAATCTACAAACAACAAATGCTGGAGAAGGTGTGGAGAAAAGGGAACCATTTTGTACTGTTAGTGGGAATATAAATTGATACAGCCACTATGGAGAATGGTACGGAGGTTCCTTAAAAAACTAAAAATAGAAATACCATATGACCCAGCAATCCCATTACTGGGCATATACCCAGAGAAAGCCATAATTCAAAAAGACACACACAATGTTCATTGCAGCAATGTTCATTGCAGCACTCTTTACAATAGCCAGGTCATGGAAGCAACCTAAATGTCCATCAACAGACAAATGGTTAAAGAAGATGTGTACATATATACAATGGAATATTACTCAGCCATAAAAAGGAATGAAATTGGGTCATTTGTAGAGACGTGGATGGACCTAGAGAATGTCATACAGAGTGAAGTAAGTCAGAAAGAGAAAAACAAATATCGTATATTAATGCGTATATGTGGAATCCAGAAAAATGGTATAGATGAACCCATTTGCAAGGCAGAAATAGAGACACAGATGTAGAGAACAAATGTACGGACACCAAGGGGGGAAGTGGGGGATGGGGAGTGGTCTTGGGATGAATTGGGAGATTGGCATTGACATGTATACATCAATATGTATAAAATAGATAAGTAATAAGAACCTGCTGTATAAAAAATAAATAAAGTTAAACAATAATAAAAAAAAGAGTCAAAATAGCAAAGAGATGATAAGGGAAATACAGAGATTAGCAACTGTAGAAAGCCACTGTCTCATCTAGGGCTGGAGAGACAAAGGAAGGAATCCCAGGAACCCTGGAGAAGCTGGAACTGAGGCAGGCTTGCTGGGACCATTAAGGACCGGACTGTCCAGAGGGAGCTGGTGCCACAACAGAAGCACAATTGCTGCAGAGATGAGGCCCCAAGTGGAGAGAGGGAGAACTTTACCTTTTTCCTGTCCTTCTATATCCTGCCAAGTTCTTTCATTGGCAGTGCCTTTCCAGAAGCTAGCAGTCAAGGAAGCCTGGAAATGTAGTTCCCTGTAACACAGAGCAGGTGGAGAAAAGGGTAGGGAATGCATCTGAGTGTAAACAGACAAATGGCCTGCATGATTGGTAAGTGATAGATTGGAAGGGTGAGATAATGAAGGGGCCAGTATCATTGAATTGTTTCCATGGTAGAGATGTCTGTACATGTGAAATCCTTAGCACAGTGTATGGTGCATGGTACACACTCAATTCATATCAGTCTGATGACCTATTATTGATTCTAGGAAGTTCTGACAACCAAATTCATGCATGGGGATGGGACATTGGGCCAAGAAAGATGTCAGGCTGGAGAAAGTTGTGCATAAGGGCAAGGCAAGGACCCAGAGAGAATAGTGGTGCCAGAAGAACAGGATAGGAACTATGAAATGCCCTTAGCATGTGCCCAGTTTCTCTACAGGTCCCGTAGGACAGACTGTATCTGACACTGGAGCTGAGGCCTGGCTCTCAGAGCAAAGCATGAGTCATGTTCAGCTAATGAGCCAAGGTGACTTGATGGTACACCCACCTGAGTGGATGAAGTTGCATGTGGGGACAAAGGAAACTCTATTTTGGAGAAGGTAGTTGACTCCACCCCCTTTTCCCTACTTATGGCTGGTAACTGGGCAGAGAGAATGATATTCAGGAACTCCTGGATGTGATGGGGTGGTCACAATGAGAATATCACATAGAAAAGTGTTTCCCCATATGAGGAATCAGGCTACTAGGTTTCCTACAGACCAACGCAGCAGGATATATCACTGGATAAATGTACTTAGTATATCATATAGAGTGCGGGTAACATACAAGGCACACTGCAAAGGAGTTAGCTGAAAATAGTTTAATAAAAGAACTATTTACACAGATGTGGACTGAGGGTTGATGAAGCAACCCAGGAACAGTCATGGCTACAGAGGAAGCCAAGAGGAGGAAGCTGGGACTGGTCCAGGGAGAGCCATGGGAAATGGTTGCCCAAGAGGAGTCATATAAGGCTCATGTCCGAACTGCCATGAGGCAGAAAGAGAGTGGTTATATGTATATACACTATCTTCCTAATTTTCTCTTCTTCTGCCTTCATTTGTCTTGCATCCTTTAGGCTGAGCTCAAGCAGAAGCAAGACAACATGAACAGTACTCAGGTGTCAGCCTCTGGACACACAGGATACCAAAGGGCAGGGCAGGGATGAGGGTCGTGGCAAACATTAACTTATACAAAAAGGTTCTCAGACTTTGATAACATCAAGAAGATAGTTGGTTCTCACTCTAGCTGTTCAGCCAGAATCTTAAATTATGTCATTGACCAATTTCCCCTTCCTCTTATGGACTTAGGAAAAAGATCTGAGCAGGGTCTACAAAAGGAAGTACCTGTTCAAGAAAGAGTCTCCAAAATGATGTGCTGTAGTCAGCTTACACCAGGTCATGAGAGCTGCTTGTTAAACTTTCAGATTTTTTGGTACCAGTTGTTAGACACAGCCATTATTAAAAATTAAATTAATAAAGCACAATGAAATAAGTTGCATTAAAAATAAAGATAATAAATACTCAAAATTCATTGCTTTCTAATTATTCACTATGTTTTACCATTATTTATGCATGTAAGGTTATTTACATCTATTGTATTCATGTGGTGGAAATACTATAAAATAATGTACTGCTGTTCATCTATTCCCGACATAGACATTCAATGACTTCATGTGGGTAGTTTGAAATTGGCCATAGTGGGAATATCAACACCATGGAAATTTGCATATGCTGCAAATAAAGGTTGGTTGGTTGGTTGGTTAGGTTTTCCAAGAAAGCTGGTTATTGAACATTTATCAGCCCAACACTGTGGTCTTCCCTCCCCATTGAATCATGACCAGACTTTGAACAATGAAGAAAAAAAAATAATGATGTCACACATCCTGAAATGCCTTCACTTCTTTGATGAGGAGAATCACTCAAGGGAAAGGTAGGCATTAGCTTCTGAAACTTTGGCTTTTTTTCACTTACCTGAAGGTTTAAACAAAAAAATGTTGCTTTTCCAGGCTAAGACTTCAAGTAGTTAGAGCAAGCTTGAGTCTGGCATATTCTGAAATAGGAGGATAAATTGAATGAGGGGCCAAGAGAATGGGAGGCAATGGGAACCAGGATTAGGCAGTATCTGGGGATTTGTTACACAGCTTGCTGAAATACAGAGGCCAGCAGAAGCGGGAAGATCTTTATGTATGATAAGTCCCCTACATATGAACGAGTTCTGTTCCGAGAGTGCATTCATAAGTCCAATTTGTTCGTACGTCCAACAAAGTTAGCCTAGGTACCCAACTAACACAATCAGCTATATGGTACTGTACTGTAATAGGTTTATAATACTTTTCACACAAATAATACGTAAAATGCAAACAAACACAAAAAAGAAAGAAAACATGTTTAATCTTATAGTACAATGCCTTGAAAAGTACATCACCTCTGCTTTTACGCTTGCTTCTGGACATCCTCGGCTTGACATAAAGACACTGTACTACTGCACTCTCTACAGTACCATACAGTAAAGAACACAAAAGCACAACCACTTGTAGAAGATGCATGCACGTGACAATGTAGGCAGACGTGTGAACTAACTTACGTGATTGGACATGTGAACACGCGTTCCCATCTTTGAAAGTTTGCAACTTGAACGTTCATATGTAGGGGACTTAGTGTATCAATATTTCCCCTTTATGGGAAGATTATGCTGGAAGAGGGAGAGCTTAGCGGTTAGACAAACCTGGATTTGAACTTCTTAGCAATGTGATATTGGGGAAAGTTTCTTCTTGTTTCCTTACCCACAAGTTGGAGATAATAATGTATACCTCCTAAATAGAGTGGAAAATATAGAGTGATAAAGTATATGAAATAAATGAGCACAATTCATTCATTTATTAATTCATTTAGCAAATATTATCACTCTACATTGAAGGAACATGGTGAGGACAATGAATGTGGTCTCCTTATGGAGATCACAGCTTTGTAGAAGAGACATACATGACACATTGTACTTAAAATAATGTCACTATTAGGATGAAAGAGCCACTAAAGGAGTGTATGTGTCTATCAAGCTAAATTCTGAAGCATCAGGAAGAATGTGGGTACTCCACAACATTCGTGGTTTTTTCCTCTATTTCATCTTTTCTTCCTGTAGCCAATAATATCAGTGCCTGCCCGTATGCCTTGAGCCATATCCCTTCAGTTTGCTCAGAATATGCACCAGTGTCTGTAACTCTGCTCATGGATTTTCTCCAAAGCAGCTGAAGGCTGCCTTGCCCTCCTGAAGGCAGACAAGATGTGCAAGAAAAACACCACTGGGAGCCTTCTTCCCCCACGCATGGAAGAATTCTGAGGCATTCATTGTCTGCCAGCATGTCTTCAAGAGTATTAAGCTCCAGGTGCCTACAGTGTGGTTTGCTAGCACACCTTTTTTGGCTGCTGTCCCTTTTTCTTACTCCCTTTTTCCCCTACAGGTGTTTTCTGCACCTCCTAAATACACCACTTGCACCCAATTCCTTGACTCAGTTCTGCCCTTATGGGAACCTAAACCAAGAGAACGCTTCACTCAAACTCCTCTGAGTCCCTAAGCTCCCATATCCCCCCAAGTTGGGCACAAAATGCATCCGAAAAAGCATGAACAGACTTCTTTGAATAGATCGATCATATGATATAGGATCTAAACCAGGACATTCTGGAGCATGAAGGGGACACCATTAAAAGTACGCCAAGAGGATACTGTGCTGGGCAAATTCATCCATGGTCAGCCTGTCTCGAAGATGCTTTAACCTTTCCAGTGGGGTGAGCACTCCTGAGGGAGAAGGCAGCATGGGTACTTAGCTAATCTGTCAGAACTTCGGGCCTCACAGTCTCAGAGCAAGCAAAACAGAGGCACACTGGATGCGGGGGAAGCACATTTCTACCTAGGGCACTCCACAAACACAGTTTTTAGGAGGAAAACAACACAGATTTGTCAATGTCTTGTCACCTCCTCTGGGCAGCTGCAGCTTTTTAAGAGCCAAAGGGTCCCAGTGAATGTGGATCACAACAGTGCACGAGAAATGAGTGACTGGGAGAGCTTTGCTGAAATGATGGCTGCTATTGGAGTGCTGCCTAGCTCATACATCTCCTGTGCATGGGGGCTGCTCTGGGTGCATGGGGTGCAGGAAGGAGGGATTCCTAATGAAGTAAGTTTCTATGCAAACCCTGCAGCCCTCACCGATCAGGTTACAGCTTCACTTTGTTAATTCCCATTGCATTTTAATTTCCCCCAAACATTTCAACTTAGATAGGTAAATAAGTTCAAATGTTCTTTTATAGAGTGACATCAACAGCTTTTATAGCCTGAAAACAGTAAGCTTAGAGATCAACCATTCACCACCGAAGCAGGCATGTTTAAGCTGAAGAAAGAGATGGCATTCTCTTCCTTATTGTTAGCTATGTTTTTTCCCCAAAACTAATAGGAGGTAGCGTGTAAATTAGCTGCCTTCTAAGTTGCCAGGGAAAGAAGTGAATGCATTTAACTCGGGGCATTTTGCTACAAGGCTGCCCCCCTCTGGCTCCCACCACAATGCTATTGGTGGAGAAATCCAATCCTTGTGAGAGAGCAGTTCCGAGTTGCTGGTCACTCTTTTCCCCCCTTCTAGTTACCATTTCTGGCTTCTCAACACAACCTACACTTTTCTCTAAGTGCCAAAACATATGATTGAGATTAGAGTGAACTTGGACAACCCATAGTTCCAATGGGTGAGGTTGAAAGGCAGAGGAGCGTGGGAGAAACAGAGCAGAGGGACCCACACCCTCCTGCGCTAACATTGGCTGTTTCATTCCAGGAATAATTGTAGGGTTCTACTTTTAGGGCTCTTCTTTCATTTGGGGATTAGGAATCAAAAGCAACATTCATTTAGGAGGCTACCTGGATGGAGACAGAGGCTGGATATGCCAGGGTTCCAAGTCTTGCTTATTTGCACTGAAGTATCCAAAGCTTGCCTATTCACTAACAAATAGCTTTTGAATATCTGTTAATACCAGGCATGAGGTGGACACATCTAAGGGCAGCCCTCAAACTATTCCAATGCCTCCATCCCTCTCTCTACATCAGGTTTTATAATAATGTGTTGCAAACTCAGAAAGCGTCACTTTACAACCCCCTGGTGTTTCTCTACAGCCATACTTCATACCACTGTCTACCATTCCCTTCAGCAACACAAGGCATCTTGCCATGTTCCTGAAAGCTGATTTTCTCCAAGCAACTGCATCCCTATTCTGGCCTCTAAGCCTGGAGGACCTTCCCTCTTTTAATCTTTAGAACCTATAAAAAGCTTATGTTAGTTTGCTAGGGCTGCCATAACAAATTACCACAAATCGGTTGGCTGAAACAACAGAAATTTATTCTCTCACCATTTTGGAGGATAGAGTTCAAAATCAAGGTCTTCTGTCAGCAGGGCTGGGTTTTTTTCTGAAGGTTAAGGAAGAATATGATCCATATCTCTCCCCTAGCTTCTGGTGGTTCGCTGGCAATGTTTGGCACACCTTGACTTGCAGAAGCAGCACCCTGATCTCTGCCTTCACCTTCACACGGTGTCCTCCCCGTATACAAGTCACTGTGTCCAAATTTCCCCCTTTATATAAAGACTTCAGTCACATCGGATTAGGCTCCATCCTAATGACTTCATTTTAACTGATTATACCTGCAATGACCCTATTTCCAAATAGGTCACCTTGTGAGGTACTGGGGTTTGGGACTTCAACTATGAATTTAGGGGGACACAATTCAATGCCCTTAACAATGCCCCTTCCATGAGTCAAAACAACAGAGTTGAGAGCTCTCCCCACATCCCTGGGCACACATTTAATTTTTCCTAAAAATACTCATTATATAGCAATGGTCTCATTGAACTTTGCCTGCTCAACTATCTCCTGCATTGGTCTTTGAGTTGCACAAGATCGTGACCCTTCAGCCCATGGATGTTCAGTGAATGTTTCTGAAAGAAATAACCCATTCAGAATTGCCTCCTTTTGGCTGAGGGCTGGAGGGAAGCACAAAGAACAAAGTCATGGAGACACTGCCAGCCACCTCCTTTTATAGAGAGGTCATAAGGGAAAAAGGGGGTTCCCTGGCCTCTGGAGATGGACTTCTTCTTCAGGGCCCCCTGCCCCACTGCCTTAATGTAATTATTCATCCATCCACTTCTCCTGCTTTCTGTTTCTTTTTCTTTTTTCTTTTCTTTTTTTTTTTTCTAATGCCCAACCTTCCTTACTCCCCCCTGCCACCAAGACACTTACCACATATGTCCCCAGTATGTGCTGAATCTCAACAGCTATTGTCATGAGGATGAAGGAAGTACAGAAAACTAGGAGTTTATCAAAGTATTCCTAATACAATTTATAGGCTGTCAGCAGTTGTTTATGCCTTCATATTAATCCCGGGATTTATATTTATTTTATTCTGATGATATCATATGATGTATAATTGCTTTGGAGAGTTTGGAATTGCTTTTGTAGAACTATGGGCTTGAGTCATGAAGCCTAATGTCTTGTTGCCAACAGGCTTTTGTCATGTGGAGGAGGATGTTTCCTGTCTCTTCTCATTCAGAAGAGAGTGTTTCACACCCCAGTGAGTTAATAAAAATGGAGAGAGTGTGTGATCTTCATCTCACAGCAGGCTTTCTCAGAAGCTCTTAATTGGGGCTACATATGCTAGACACATTTGAAGTACTTGCCAGATTCCATAACCACGTTTGGAAATGGATCTCCTATTCCATCCTAAAAGAGAGACCAGGATAGCCATGATAGTACTGGGCGACTCTGCTTCTGGGTCCCAACTGCAAAGTTCATGGGCAGATACCTGACTCAGGTGGAGCCAATCAGCTTTACTCTTGGGAAATGAATTGAGCCTCATGAAATATGCTATAAGATTGGTACTGACTCTCAATCAATAAGGTCATACAAGGCTAGAGCCAGTGTTGCTATACAAACCGTATGCCAACTAGAGTTATAAGGAAGAAGAAACCTATAGCCTTCCAAAGGAAGTGGCCTGCACAGAGGAGGGTGTAGTCTGTGTAGAGAAAAGCAAAGATGTGGAGTCACATTGACAAACATCTAGGGTCCAGGTTGCCTCATGACACATGTCCCTCGAATATGCCACTTTGGGGGTTCTTGTATTTATTGCAGCAATGTCATCCGTGGTGAAGGTCCCTTTGTGTGGCAGCTCTAAACTAAAAAACATAGCATAGGACTATTCTGATTTAACGTTCAAAGTAGATGTTACCGTGTCCAAGCTCTCGCTCTGCTGGCAGCACAACAGGCCAATAAATCAGGAGACGAGGTGTTGACGCAAGGAATAGCAGCTTTATTTGGGAAGCCAGGCATCCGAGAAGATGGTGGACTAGCACCCTAGAGTACCATCTTATCAGGGTCTGGATGCTAATTTCTTTCATAGAATGGAGGGGGGAGGAGGTGAGGAAGTAAAGTAAAAAGTCATAAGTCTTACAAAATATCTCCTGATTTGGGCCAGCCTCAGAGAGGGGGTGTGTTAATTTCTTCTTTTCTGCAGTCATTCACAGGTGGGCAGGGTCAGGGTGTTTCCCTGTGAGCTGAACAAAGGCACTCTAGTTTAATATTCAGGCAGAGAAGCAGGGTTCCCCAAGGAAGACCACTATGTATGCTTATAGTTATAAACAGAACAAAAGCAATGGAAAGCAAAGGTCAAAGTAAAAGAAACAGATCCAACATAGAGTCATATTTTTTTCTTCCCTGTTACACAGAGGTAAATTTGGTGGTCTATGTATTAGTTACCTATGCTGCATAACAAATTATCCCAAAACATAGCATCTTTAAACATTAAACACTCATTATCTCACACTGTTTCTGTGAATCCAAGAGAGGGTTAGCTAGGTGATTCTGGCTGCCAAAGTAGCAATTAGGCTACTGTTCATGGCTGCCTTCATCTAAGGACTTGACTAGGTTGGGAAATCCACTTCCAAAGTGTTTCCCTTACCTGCTCACAAGTTAGTGCTGGTTATTGGCAGGAGGTCTCTGTTCCTCAGCCAGCGGCCCTCTCCATGGGGCTGTCAAGTGTCCTCATGGTGGGGCTGTTGGTTTCTCCACAGCTAGTGGGCTAAGAGAGAGTCAAGTACAAGCAGTATTTTATAACCTCACTATAAAAGGGCTACTCTAATTTTGACAGCCTCCTACTGGTTACACATCTTTTCATGTACCTCTTGGCCATCTGTATGTCTTCTTTGGAGAAATGTCTCTTTAGGTCTTCTGCCCGTTTCTTTTTTTGTGGTTCGCGGGTCTCACACTGTTGTGGCCTCTCCCATTGCGGAGCAACAGGCTCTGGATGTGCAGGCTCAGTGGCCATGGCTCACAGGCCCAGCCGCTCCGGCGGCATATGGGATCTTCTCGGACCGGGGCACGAACCTGTGTCCCCTGCATCGGCAGGTGGACTCTCAACCACTGTGCCACCAGGGAAGCCCTTCTGCCCGTTTCTTGATTGAGTTGTTTGTTTTCTTGATATTGAGCTGCATGAGCAAAGGAAGTCAGACAGAGAAAGACAAATATCATATGATATTGCTTACATGTGGAATCTAAAAAAATGATACACACGAACTTATTTACAAAGCAGAAACAGACTCACAGACTTAGAAAACAAACTTATGGTTACCAAAGGCAAAAGGTGGGGGGAGGAATAAATCAGGAGTTTGGCATTAACTTATACACACTACTATATTTAAAACAGATAACCAACAGGGACCTACTGTATAGCCCAGGGAATGCTACTCAATATTCTGTAATAACCTAAACGGGAAAAGAATTTGAAAAAAGAATAGATATATGTATATGTATAACTGAGTCACTTTGCTGTACACCTGAAACTAACACATTGTAAATCAACTATACTCCAATATAAAATTAAAAATTAAAAAAAAAAGTTACCCATGTATACACACTGGTCTATCTGCCAGACACACCTTGTCTCCATACATGTGTTCATATCATTCCTATGGTTTTAATGCCCCTCCTTCTCTCTGTTCCTTAAACTCCCTGCTCATACTCATCCTCCAAGGTCTTATTTGCATGTCACCTCTTTTCAGTTTAGCTTCCGCTGATCTGCTGGTACCCAAAGAAAACATCTTGTGCCCCTTCCAGTGTTTCATGTACCTCCTGCCTAGCACTCTTGTTATATTTATTCCATTCTGTGGTTGGACCAAGAAACAGAAACTATGCTAAGTACTGAAGACAGGAAATAGGTAGGGAATGGCTATATAGGTGCTGGAAGAGCTCAGAAGCCAACGGCCATGATCCAAAACCCAGCTAAGGTATGAATCTCTGGGGTTGAGTCTCAGTCTCTGGGTGAATCTCAGGACTTCCTCAGAACTGCCAACCCCAGTTCAGGACAGCACAATTCACTGAATGCTGAAATGAGCAATGCTCAGTAATTCCCAGCCAGTGATGGCAACATGTTAGAATATGTGTTCTTTGCCCAGCCCTTCAAATTACTAAGTTCTTCTCATCTGTCACTTGGTGGTGAGTAATCCCTAGTGATTGGAAAGATTGAATTGGAGCTATGTATACCTCGGGTCTCCCCTTGCCTTCTCCACTCAGCCTCCTAGGAGGGAAAGTGGATCAGGACTTCTCCCCTGGGGAACAGGGGGGAAAATGCTCTGGGGAGGGATGTATGTGTGTGTGTGCATGTCGTTTGTAAATGAGAGTATCTACCAGGTCCTAGGGATGGGCGACACAGGTCTGTTGAAGGTGTGTTTGACAGTCTTGATGCAACTTTTTATTGGTCACTCTCCATTCCTGAGAATTAATCCTGTAAATTAACATTTATTGCTGCTTATTATGTACCAGGCACCATGTTAACCCCTTTGTACACATTATTTCATTTCAGACTCATAACACCTGGCAAAGGAGGTATCAAAATCAATATTCCCATTTTACACATGGAGAAACTGAGGCTCAGAGAGGTGAAACAACTCAGAGTAAACAGTGGTGGCAGAATATGAATCAAGGAGTATCTAAGTCTAGGCCCCCCAGTATATTCTTGACTCTCCAGTTCTGCCATTTGCTCACCTCTTAACGGACAAGATGATAGCAAACAATTTTTAATACCCATCACACATTAAGTCCTTCAACAAACACCACCCTAAGGGCAGGGAGATACATACAAGGCCACCATTCACCCGTTTACCTAGTAATGGCCAGTTGTCCCGGAACTCCAGTGGGTTTAGAAATTATCCCACCTCCTATCATTCTTAAAAGTCCCAGGTTCGGGACTTCCCTGTCGGTCCAGTGGTTAAGAATCCATGCTTCCACTGCAGGGGGCACGGGCTCAAACCCTGGTTGGGGAACTGAGAAGATCCCACATGTGGCATGGCCAAAAAGAAAGAAAGAAAGAAAAAAAATATCCCATGTTTGATAACACATTATGTACTCACTCAATATAGAGGCACTGTTTGCTGCAGTACCTGGAACACAGTAGCTTCTTGCAAAGTATTAGTGTAATTGAAAGGTACTTAGTTCTCTGGGGACCAGTATCATACCCAGGCTGAGGTGGTACCCCTAAACACTGTCTGCACCTCTCAGAGGAGGCAAGTGAGGCCCTCACCATAAGAAATGACCCCAACCCAATGTCCCCTGCCCCATTATCCCAACACTTCCTTTCTTAGGAGCAACAGTGGGTCCCTAGGTTCAAGCACCCATGGTTTAACTCAATGCCTCTGAACCAGAGGACACTGCACCCTTGACCCTGCGACCCTAGCACCGTGATGTGGTCTGCCCTCCTGTTCTCCCACTTGCCTTATTTCCTCCCACTTTCTGCATATGTGGCCTCTTCCCTCCCCTGAGTCTGGTCACTAATAATGCTCATTCCTAATGAATAGCCCCAGCACTGTGGGAACCACATAGTAAAGGAATGTCAGTATCTGCCAAGCCAGGGTCATGCTGGTGTCAGTGGCCTCAGCCCTCTCTGTGGTCACCGCTGGCACAGGTTTAAAGGCATTCGTCAGTACCAGCTACACCCCTGTCCTTGGGGGTCCCCACCTTTGATCTTTCACAAGCCTCTCCATAGCCACATCCTGGCTCTCGCAAGTTGTAAACTGCCATGTCTGTCCTCTCTGGAGGCCAATGGAATTTTGTGTGTCTCTTTATTCCATGTCTCAGTTGAAGCCTTTATACATGTTGGCCCAGACGCCTGGACTCTTCTTCCTCGTGTCCTCTGCCTGGCTGACCCTTTCTCACACCTTATATCTCAACTGACAAACCATCCATTGTGAGAGGCCTCCTATGACCCTCTCTACTGAAGCATCCCTAAGCACACAGTTTATTACAAGTTAAATGACCACATTTAGCATCATTGTTTGGTTTCTCCACTAGAATAGAAGGCCCACAAGGCCAGGTCTAATGATTGACTTTCCAGCACTATCTCTCCAGGTCAGGTATGGGCTGGACCACCATTGGTGAGATGTGGCTGTGTTTCCTCTGACTGTGCTCTATCTCCCAGGGCTGTGACTACTTGTATTTCTCCAAAAAGGATCACTTGGTGTTTAACGTTTTCATCCAGCTGGAGTATGCGACTTTTTTATAGCTTCCATCTGATGCCTTCTTAAACTCCATGAATTCTCTAAAGTTAAGGATAAGAGTTCATGCTTGTAAGTGGTTATTTATAATATTATCCTAAATCAAATTGTTGATTTTTTGCCTGAAGTGTATCGGGTAAAAGTGAAGTTATGGAAATTATTGTTTATTGAGGGCTACTCTGTGCCATGAACTAGGCTAGGAATGTCACAGAATTCAAAGCAACTATCTTAGACTCTTCAGACTGCTATAACAATAACTATAACCTGGATGGCTTATAATCAGCAAAAAGGAACATTATTTCTCACACTTCTAGAGGCTGGGAAGTGCAAGATTCAGTGTCTGGTGAGAACCCATTTTGGAGTTTGTAGAAGGTGCCTTCTCAGTGTCCTCATTTGGTCGAAGGGGCTAAGGAGCTCTGTGGGATCTCTTTTATAAAAGAACACGATTTAATCCTATTCATGAGGGCTCCATCTTCATGACCTAATCAGCTCCCAAAGGCCCCACTTTCTGATATCATCACCTTGGGGGTTAGGTTTCAACTTATGAATTTGGGGGGGACACAAACATTTAATCTATAGAAACAACTAATAAAATACATGGGTAATTGCTTTGCTAACAGTGACCTGGTATCTAGAAAGCTGTCTAGAAATGTTAGTTTCCATGGTTGGTGATGGTTAGCTTTAGTCCTTACAGCATTAATTGACCATATCTTGCTTTGATGGTTACAATTAAGATAAACCTCTGCTCAGGGTAGCTTAAATGACAAGGGGAATTCAAAGGCTCATGTAACTCAGTGGTTCAAGGGAGTCCACTTTCGCTGCAGTACCATCCAGGATTTAAATGTTATATTAAAGAATAGGGTTCTATCTCATCATTTCTTGGCTGTGCTTGGCTGGGCAACATTTTCTGAAAAGCTCTTATTGAGGTCTGATGAAGACCACCAACAGCTTCTGAGGTTTACCTCTTTCCTCTTTCACATCCAGTGTGTGTTGGGGGGGAAGGAGGAAGGCACCTTTCGATTTCGTCCTCTGAAAAAACAGGCTGTCCTCTCCTTGCGACCTCAGAACATGTCCCCTTGGGCTAAGGATGCTGGCCAAGTTACATGCTGGGTCCTGAAGTTATCATTGTGGCCAGAGTGGGCTGGTTGTCCTAAGTCAATTACACATTCTGGGCTGACTGTCAATCTCATCACAAATGCACAGTGGGGGGACGGGAGAAGGGTGAGTTTCCTGTTGGCAATCAGTGCACTCTAGGAGGAGAAGCCAGTCCTGAGTGCTGGGAAGAGAACCAATAAATGTCCCTGCTGTAGCTTACCTCTACAGGCATGATGTTTTGCTTAGATATCAATCATTAATTCATTTATTGAGGGGACTTTATTCTAGCATCTGCCTTTTACCATAGGAGCTGAAGATACAGAAATGATCATGATTGGACCACTGCTCATGAAGAGCTTGCAGCCCAAAGAGGAGGTTATTTTCTACAGCATTAAAGGATGCACAACAGAGGTGGTGCCTTCCCTGGATCTTAAAAGATGTCTCATTTTCCTAGCAGAAAGTGTTGGATGAGGGTGGAGAGTGAAGGAAGTCATTGCAGGTGTGTACAATGGTGTAAAGATCTAAACAAGCCCCAGGAATGGAAGAGAGTTGCATGAAGATAGACCCCAGGAGGAAGGGATGAGAGTGACAGGAGGGAAGAAGAAAGAGAAAGTGGACCACGCTGAGATAAGCCATGTGCACCACTGTTCAAAGAACTGGTGAGGTTTTATATCTCTGGATCTTCACCACAATTCAGAGAGCAACTGGCTAAACAATTAAAAAAATATAAGTTTTCTTCCTAACTTTTGCCATAAAATAATATAAATTCTATATGGCTTTAAAAGTTAAAATAAAAAACAAAATGAATAACATTCCACTGTGTACATATATATATTACTCAGGCATAAGAAGGAAGGAAATAATGCCGTTTGCAGCAACATGGATGGACCTAGAGATTATCATACTAAATGAAGTAAGTCAGACAGAGAAAGACAAATATCATATGATATCGCTTACATGTGGAATCTGAAAAGATGTTACAAATAAACTTATTTACAAAACAGAAATAGATTCACAGACATAGAAGACAAACTTATGGTTACCAAAGGGGAAGAAGCGTGGAGATAAATTAGGAGTTTGAGATTAATTTATACATACTACTATATATAAAATAGATAACAAACAAAGACCTACTGTATAGCAAGGGAACTATACTCAATATCTCATAATAACCTATAATGGAAAAGAATCTGAAAAACAATATAAATATGTAAAATTGAATCACTTTGCTGTATACCTGAAACTAACACAACATTGTGTATCAACTATACTCCAATATAAAATTTTAAAAAAACAAAGATCATGAACATGTTTAATCTTATTGTTCATAAATGAATGCAAATTAAAGTAGATTATAAGTTTTTTATCAGAGTAAGAAAGAATTTTTGTTAGTTTTTCATGTTGCTTACCAGTGCAGGCCTGTGGAGGGAACACTGCGTCCTCTCTGAGCTCTTAAATAATAATTAGTCCTAATTATATAGGACTTAGCCTAGCATGGGTTTGAGCACTTCTATGCATATTAACCTATTTATTCACACAAGGAAACTTACATACAGTGCAGGTATGTGATGACGACCCCATGGCTACTAAGGAACAGACACAGGGTTTTGTTTTTTTGTTGTTATTTTTTTTAAACACACTTTTTACTTATTTATTTTTTAATTTTTTTTTTTTTTTTTTTTGGCGGTACATGGGCCTTTCACTGTTGTGGCCTCTCCCGTTGCGGAGCACAGGCTCTGGATGCGCAGGCTCAGCGGCCATGGCTCACGGGCCCAGCCACTCCGGTGGCATGTGGGATCTTCCCGGACCGGGGCACGAACCCATGGCCCCTGCATCGGCAGGCAGACTCTCAACCACTACGCCACCAGGGAAGCCCAAAACAGGGTTTTGAATGTGGGTATATGGCCCCTGAATTTGTGCTTTAACCATTATTATTCTTATTCCATACCATGTGTCTAGTTCCAAACAAGATGAATAGAGGAAAAAAGCCATGAGGATTAGGTAGGAGGAGAGAGGATGATCCTAAGTCTGCACTGTGTGGATGACAAGCAGTATTGAGGAGACCTTTAAAAGGAGGAGCAATCACTTCCACTGCACTCACCATGCATTTGTCCAGTCCCTTGTAGAGCAAGAAACTCGACCATCGGGGGTTAGGCAAAGCGAGAAACTTTTACCTCTGTTACCAAGGAGCTGATGTAGAGAAGCAGTTTCTAGTAGTCAAGTTTGCTCCAATAATCAGGGAAGACTCTGTCTAAAGAATATATTTTCTGTCATAAATTCACAAATGATTCATCTGTCTGGCTCAGAAATGCGGAACTTCACCTTGCCAGGAAGGAGAGGTGCACCCTCACTGCCTGAGGCGTCTCTGAAGGCAGGGGTCCTGGCCTGCCAGAAGAAGCCTTGCTCCATAGAAACTGCAGAAGTGAAGCCTGAGGTCTGAGGGTCTCCAGCTCAGATGTCTGTTCTTGGACCCCCTCCGTCGGTTAGTGCAATGCTCCCCTGGGTGCTTAAGGATTCTTTGCTCAGTGAATTTATCCACAGAACAGCCCATCATGCCATGATGCTGCAGGAAGGTTGGCCTCCATTCTGGGATGAGAATGGCCTAACTTGCTTTAGGAGATGCTAAGAAAAAATTGGTCAGCTCTATATATTGAACCAAACAAAAGCCTTCCCATGGCCCAGCAATTCCATTCCTAGAAATATACCCAAGAAAGATGAGGGCTGAGGTTCACCAAAAACACAAATGAGAATACTCAAAACCATTTAATTCAAAAAGCCCAAAACTGGAAACAACCCTAAGGTCGACCACAGAACAGATGAAATTATTGTGGTATACCCACACCATGGACCAGTCGAGACACACACTGACATAGGCGAGCCTCACAGATGTGCTGAGCGAAAGGAGCCAGACAAAAAGACAGCACACTGAATGCTTCATTTAGATGAAGTTTAAGAACAGAGAAGGCTAAATATGGCTAGAGGTCAGAGAGTTCCCTGTATGGATGGTATTGATTGGGAAGGAGCAGGTGTTTTGGGGCTGCTAGAAACATTCTCCATTGTGGTCCGAGTGGTGGTTACACAGGTGTCTGCATATGTAAAATTTCATCAATCTGAACAGTTGATTTGTAGACCTCACTGCATGTCGGTTACATCTAAAGTTTACCAAGAGGGCTTCCCTGGTGGTGCAGTGGTTGAGAATCCACCTGCCAATGCAGGGGACATGGGTTCAAGCCCTGGTCTGGGAAGATCCCACATGCCGCAGAGCAACTAAGCCCATGAGCCACAACGACTGAGCCTGCGCTCTAGAGCCCACGAGCCACAACTACTGAGCCCACGTGCCACAACTACTGAAGCCCGCACATCTAGAGCCCATGCTTTGCAACAAGGGAAGCCACCGCAATGAGAAGCACTCACACTGCAAGGAAGAGTAGCTCCCGCTCGCGGCAGCTAGAGAAAGCCTGCGCGCAGCAACAAGGACCCAAAGCAGCCATAAATAAGTAAATAAATTTTAAAAAACTTACCAAGATATTTGGACAGAACGGCTTCATCTGTCTTGTTTAGTGTGTTCCTGAACAATCTGTATGGGATTCAAATGTTTAGAAGTTGAATAATCTGTTTCCATATCCTAAGAGTGATTGCATTCCCCCAAAGCCAAAACATATCACAAAACTCCAAATAATTAAATGTTTCCAATATTTCATGCAGATTCACACTTGAACATGGCATTAAGCCAAATGAAGAAGGTAAAGGACAAGAGCTAATGTTTATATAACCCTTACTGTGCGTGGGGCATTGCCTAAGCCCTTCAGGTATTTGACTTAATTACACAACAAAGCTACGGTTGTCGCTACCACAATGATCATTTCTATGTTGTATATTTGAGAACGAGAGGGCAGAAAGTGTAAGTGATTTCCTAAGGTCCCATCACTAGTAATTAGCAGCACTGAATCCAAACCCAGACATTCTGGCTCTAGAAACCCTGTGCTCAACCCTACCTCATATTTCTTCTGTTCAAATTGTCACCTCTTTTCAAGCCCAAAGATTGCCATCTTTATCTCAATTATATTACATTTAGGAACGTCTCATTTTCAGCGCTAGCGTTAGCTTCTGAATTTGTCTGGGTTCTATTTATTTTGAAACAACATTGTGTGCAAACTTCAATAAAAGACTATTTTCCAAATGTGTTTGAGTAGCGGCATTCAATCTTTCAAATAAAAATTTACCCCAAATCCCAAGGTAGGTAAAATGTTAAATTTTTCCAACTGAAGTGGGAGGAGTAAGCAGGGGCGTCCTGGAAGAAGATGGGGTTGTGGGGAGGGAGGAGGCAAGGATCTTGGCAGCTGCTCCCTTCCCCTGGACTACACCTAAATTTTCACCCTGGAAAATTTTGAGCCGTAAAATTCCAATCATAGTCTCAAAAAAAGTAAATGAAAACAAAGATGGTATTTTTCATGAAAGTGGGAAACATTCTGAAATAAAGCTATGGACCAGCAGGCAGCACCATGTATGCCAGTTTGAGCTTGGCTTTCACCAGCTGGAACAAAGTGGCCCAAATCTGATTTGGAAATAGTGCTATATAGCATTTCTCTATAATATAAGAAAAGGTGCTTTGATAAAATATTGAATATGGTCAACCCAAGGACCATGACCAACTTAAGATATAAAGAACGATTTTGCAGCAAAATTCTCAGGCCTCAAGTCTTCAAATCAAGCTCATCCACCTACTCCTAACCCTATGCCCTGGACTGGGACGCAATTTGTTTTCCAAAGTGTGAATATCCCTCGACTTTCCTGTGATTCAGTTTTGAAAAATCTGTGCTTTCATACCTTACATATTGACAATCCTGAACCAACTTGTCTATGTCAATATTGTTTTCAGCTTTTGGTTTCTTTTAATTTAAAAAATTAATGCACGTACATGAAAAAAGAAAGAAAGAAATTAAATAAAACTTCAAACATCAAGAAGAGTATCCTGAAAGTAAATTTTCTTCCCATTCCAGAATGTCAGATGTAACTATTACAGTTGTTTCTCTTTTATCTTTCCAAAATCTTCTCTGTGGGACTGACATGTATGTCTGTGTGTGTGCTCTTTGTGCTTTACTTTACACACTTTTCTGAATCATGTCATTGTTCTTTTCATTTGTTCTTTGTGTTTACTTGAAAATATTGGTAAAGCTTCACCTAATTCTCTGTAAAGACTGAGCACATTCCCATGTATTGATGAAACCAATTATTCAACTAGTTTCCATTGATGGGTATCTAGGTTGTTACCAATACTTGATCATTGCAAGCAAAGTTACAATAAGACTCCTCAGATGTTTCATGACACCCAGATGTAGGATACATTTCTGAAAATCTAGCTGCTGGAACAAAGTTTATGTGCATTTTAAAAAAATGATAGATGTTGGTAAACTGCCTCCAATTCACACTCCAAATAGTTAAGGACAATCCCCTGAACTGTGTATCATCAATTTCAAGTGACAACACTTATACTAAGGAAGGAGGATTTGGAGGTATGGAATGGGGGTTGCTCTTTGCCACCACAAGTTCAGCTTCTGCAGAGGCACCATTTCACCAGTAGAATAGTGATTATTTAATAAACAATCCAACTTGTAGACTGACTGCAGGAGTTCTTCAGGGTGTATAATTATGGAAAGGCTAAGCCAGGGTCAACCATTGACCCATGCTGCCTGGCAGATATCTGGGACCTAGGTCTGTGGTCAATGCCATTAAGGCATGGTGTGAGCTCTCCTGAACCTTAGAGACAGAATCTGTATCAGCCAAGATGCTGATCTGCCTATGAAGCAAGATTCCAAGGTGGGAAAGGCCAATGAGAAGGAATAAATGTGCTCAAACCAAGGCCTTGCACACAGTGCAAAAGAGTCAAGGGGCCAAGTTAGAAGGACCTTAAGCACCTGTAGGCAGGCCTGCTCCTCAGGCAGGTATGAAGGTGACACCTGCAAGACCAAGGCAGACCCACCACCAAGCCTTAGGCTTATGTGGCCTCCATTTATAAAGTGCATGCCTTAGAGATTATTTTGAAGAAGGGCCTTAACACAAAACCTTTGGTTCAACGGGCCAGACTAAGTGTGTCTATGTTATCAAGGAGAGACCATCCATCTGGTTCCCACCCCAAAGACTACGTTCATGGAAATTGAATTCATGGGATTTTACTATGCAGTGCTCTGAGCTCACAGGATGGGTGAATCATTGAGGGTTTAGGGTAAGGGTTAAAATTCATCCCAGAGCTAATTTAAGAAGACTTCTCTGGACTTACATTAAAAATAAGATTTGATTTGCCAGGGCAGCTATGGTCCAGAGAGTGAACCAAGACTTGATTTCCTGACAGAGTTGCCATTTACAGGCTGCAAGACCTGGGAATGAGAATACCTACCTCACAGGTGTTAATGTGAGCACTTAAACAGATGATGTATGTGAGGGCTTTGGGAAACAAGAGTGTCATAACAAATGTGCAAGCTTGGCTTTCCAGGCCAAGGCGGCCCAGAAGGAAAAGCAGGTCACACACACGGAACTACATCAGTCCAGAGTATGGGCAGACCAGCCCGTACACACACTTGGGGGTGACCCCCCAGGGTGTCTTTGGATTCTTACACACATGGACTTCTCTGTTACTCCACAGCATTTGTTCTCATTGCTCAGGCTCATGGTGCCTTCAAGTCATGGGGAAATATGGGTGCATCTCCTGTCCATGCTGAAGCTGCCAGGGCCACCTCCTCCTCAAGCCCTTGGAAAGTAATTTTCTCTTGGTCCAATCATGGATCTTGCTGGTTTATACAGCTGTGTCCTCCACAGGACAATATTATCCCTCAAAAAGAAACACCCTCATTCTGGTTACCTGTGGCTGCATAAAATATCACCCCACAAACCCGAAACTGAACAAGACCCTGTGGGTCTTCCCTCCTAGGCATGGAAGCCTTTCTGTGTCCCCCCATTTCTTGGTTGTAGGAAATAGGCTTCAGTCTCCATGACCTTCCCTGAGTTCCAAAGGGCAGATTCAAACAGTTGCTAACCAGGGAAGGGAGTAGATGCAGAGACAAGGCAGGAGCAGTCAAGAAACAAGAGTGTAGCCTTGGAACAGGGTCCTGGTTCCTCCTCAAGGTGTACATATATCAGTATCTTTGAGCTCTTCTACAGAACTAAACCCCCCCCCCCAAAATGGAGATGTTAACTACTTAATGAAGCATTCTTCATTCCAGAGAGAAGATAACAGTTTGATAACCTCGAGAACCACAAAAGCCCATCAGGAGACCACCTGAGGCCAGATTAAAGGAATTCAGGCCCTGCACACACCCTGATCCTTGTCAGCAACCCCGGCCTTGAACCAGTGCCATAAAACTCCTCACCAAATCTCCCTGGGTTGGGACAGTGTTTGAGGGCACAAGCCCACTGTGACCTCTTTTGCCTGGCAAAGCAATAAAGCTATTCTTTTCTACTTCACTCAAAATTCTGTCTCTGAGATTTGATTCGGCACTGGTGCACAGAGTTGGAGTTTCTGGCATCACACCTAGCTACTTAAGCAATGACATTCATGTTGCTCGTGATTCTGCAGTTTGAGCAGGGCTCAGAGAACAGGTCACCTCAGATCCACTCAGCATCACAGGGGGCTGGGATCATCTGGAAAGTCATTCACATCCATCTCTGGCAATTAATGTTGAGGATTAGATAGAACTTTCTCTGGAGCTAGGGCTGGACCACCTGGATGTGGTCTTTGTATGTAGCTGGTTGGCTTCCCCATGGCCTGGTATCTGGGTTCTAAGGGCAGGGGTAACTGCAGTGGGGGAGAAAGAGGAAGAGAGACAGAGAGGGAGATGGAACTGTATGACCTAGCCTTGGAAGCCACATGGTGTCACAGCAACATATAATATTTATTAGAAGCAAGTCACTTCTAAATACTAAGACTGTCATGTAATCAAGGGAGCAGGGAATTAGACTCTACCTTTTGGTGGTAAGAGTGTCAAGAATTTACAGACATATTTTGAAAGCACCACACCCTTACACCCAGCCCCATAAGTATTACATTCTTCAATATGGGCTAAAACCGTGCTTTGCCTGGCATTAGCAGGTTCCGAGTCTTTATTATGATTTATTAATGAAACACCTCTTGCCATTTTACTGGCAAGTATTTGTTTTCAGTCCCCTTGCCCTGAGACTCAGATGTAAGTCACTTGATGCTAGACTGGGGAAATGATACTCTTCTGTACTCAGAGTCACACTTTCATTTTGTAACCAAGGTTTTTATTTGTGGATTGTCTTGATGACTCCTGTTGTGTAACAAACTATCAAGACTTACATGCCTCAGAGTGGTTGGAGTTCAGCTGATCTGGTTAGGCTTGGCTAGAGAAGCTTGGCTGGGGAAGCTCTGTTCTATCTCTCAACCTCCTCATGGGACCAGGGTGTTAGCCAAGGCATGTGTCATCCATGGTGGGGGCAGAGACAGACTAGGGCAAGTAGAAATAGTTAAGGCTTTTTAAGTCCTAGTCTCAGAATCAGCCAGCTCTCACTTCCACCCACATGTCATTGGTCAGACCAAATCACTTGGTCAAGTCCAAAGTCAAGGGTAAGAGGAATGTACTCCACCTATGATAAGGCCACGGCATGTGCACGTGTGGATGCAGGGAATGGTGATGAATAAGAACTATAATGAGATCTAACCCATTAATCAATCTTTTATTTTTATTTTATTTTATTTTATTTTATTTTATTTTATTTTATTTTTTTCAAAGAGAGGCATCTTGGGCTTCCCTGGTGGTGCAGTGGTTGAGAGTCTGCCTGCCAATGCAGGGGACGCAGGTTCGTGCCCCGGTCCGGGAAGATCCCACATGCTCTGGAGCGGCTGGGCCTGTGAGCCATGGCCGCTGAGCCTGCGCGTCCGGAGCCTGAGCTCCGCAACGGGAGAGGCCACAGCAGTGAGAGGCCCTCGTACCGCAAAAAAAAAGAGAAAGAGGCATCTTTTTTAAATTAATTACTTTATTTATTTATATTTTTGGTTGTGTTGGGTCTTCGTTTCTGTGCGAGGGCTTTCTCTAGTTGTGGCAAGTGGGGGCCACTCTTCACCACAGTGCGCGGGCCTCTCACTATCGCGGCCTCTCCTGTTGCGGAGCACAGGCTCCAGACGCGCAGGCTCAGTAGTTGTAGCTCACGGGCTTAGTTGCTCCGTGGCATGCGGTATCTTCCCAGACCAGGGCTCAAACATGTGTTCCCTGCATTGGCAGGCAGACTCTCAACCACTGCGCCACCAGGGAAGCCCAATCTTTTATTTTTATATTGACTCTCTTGTCCTTAAGGCAGAGATTACAAATGTCACCATCCCCACCTCCTACCTCCAAGACAGTTGTGGTGCACAGAGTCACGCATGCTTGATGGAGGGTCTGGAACACACTTCAGACCTTCTCTCAGCACAGTGCTCCACAGTAAACTGATTGGATCTGGAGAAAAAAGGAACCACCTTTTGAATAAATCCTATCCCAAGAGGCTTCTTTGTCTTCAATCCAATGTCCCGTTCCCCATCATGCAAATCTCTCCTGGCTTGTCTAGACATGTCAAGGTGCTAAGATGAGAACAGCAGAGGCTGCTGATACAAAGGTGTGCGAGAATTACCATTTGAACCATACACATCATTTTTTGTTTATTTGTTTCTTCTAGAATAAGGGAGGTCAAACATATTATCATGCACGCAGACCATGAACCAAGGAAACACTGTCCTGAGCGCCATGGTAAGTCTATTCTCAAAGAGGAGGTCTCTTAAAATCACCTTTTCTTATGAATGGGAGGGGTCAGACTCCATTTAGGATGGAATGGCTGACATGCCATAAGTAAGACTGTGGTCCTAGGTTACACACTCAGGCACACACAGACAAACCCCCCATGGTGCACACTCAGGAGAACATCTAGATTCAGGCACACAGAGGTGATTCCTAGGAATCACTCATTCCTATTAAAGATTCTAGTGGTGGAAAGAGTCCCTTGTTCCTTTGTCCCATTTTTTATTGCCACTCAGTGGGTATTATATACTAACAAAATAACATACTTGCTAAAAAAATGAGAAACGTGTTTCTTGACTATTTGTTGTTACTGATCAGAAGTAAGCCATTTCCTCAGATGCATTGAATTAGCTCTTAAAATATAACAGGAAACATTAATTAAGCAGAAGATGTCCCTCTGGGGAGTCCCTCTCCTCCTCAGCCATAGGACAACAGAAGCCAACAGGGCAGGATGGGTGTAGGGGACCTGCACTAGTGACGGCAAAAGGCAAAGCTTTCCAGGGAGGAGAGCAGCAAGGTCAGGTGTCTATGATCTACAGAAGGGGAGGTCAAGGATGCTTCAGAAGATAAGAAAATAAACCCATTTCTGGAATCTGTATCAGAGGTGACAGTGACCTCTTAATATGTTGGTCAGGGAGATTCTTACTTTCCAGTCTCCCAGGAGGGCTTGCTTTGTTTTGCCTCTTCACTGTGGAAGGGTTGGCCCAGTCCACCTGCCCTAAAGCATGATGGTCATCTCTCGGGAGACAATTGTCACCTTCAAAGGAAAGCTAACATTGTAGGACTGAAACTTTGCTTGGAACATTAATAATGTCTCTAGGGCTAAAGCACTCCCCTTTCCAAGACAGATTGGATGACCCATCTAGACAGCGGGAGGAGGGGCCATGGAGATGGGTCTTATTGCCAAACATTCGGTGAAGAAATCTTTAAGACAGACCAGCCAACCCAGCCCAAGTGCTAATTGGTTCACAGTTCCCTAATTAGTTTGTCATCTACCTGGACAGCTTAGCAGTTGGCTGGAAGCCCAGACCCTGACCAGCCAAATTCACAGCTCTGGGATTTGGAAATGTAGCGGCAGTGACAATTCTGCACTCTGCCCACACGTGTGCTTGCTGCATCCCCCCTGACCCCCGCATGTACACACCCTCTTGCTAAAATGTAACGGTGATAATGGATTCTCACAATGCTGTTAACAATCTCATTAGGCTGTTTGGTGTAAGGAGGAAGCAAGAGCCCTTCTAACTTCGCTCTAGCACTTTGTGAACAAGCTACAGAGCTGCTCAGACCCGTTTCCTCCTTAAGCAAAGGCTGCAGCTATGGTTGAAGGGGGTCCAGGAGACTCAGAGCCCCCAAATGTCTCTTCCATCATGGCTGAAAGTCTGTGTGTCACAAGCTATTAGCTCATCTGGATTAAGAACCACCTTCTCTCTCCTTCCCAAGTATTCACTATGAAGCCAAGACATTGCTTTCAGCCTCAGAATTTTACACTTGGGTAACATAACGGCCTTTGTCTGAAGGAAGAAAAAAATTGCACGTATGCCAAGTTCTGATATAATTTCTATCACAATATATCTTCAATGTATACAAACATAAAGCTTTGTATTAACTGTTTATCCTCATGTCTCATATACAACTATAATACAAAACCCATTCACAACTGGAACAGAAGCAAAACAACAATAGCCATTACATTTGAATTAAAATATTAATTCAATGTGCATCTTGTATTGTGCTCCTGAAACTAAATTGCCATTTGAAATCTAAACATGGCACACTGATTGCTCTGTTTCGACAGCATCTTTTCGGTTCCGGCAAGCTGATACTACAATGCACTGTGTGATGAGTCAATATCCATCCCACTCTCTCACATCGTTTGCCTGTTTGAGCTGTTACTGAAGCTTTGTTCTTACAAATGGATTGCAGACATTAATTGACCTTCAGTTGAAAATGGACACCTCAGTTATGCAGTTAAATCTCCTCTCATCTTTTTTTTTTTTTTTTTTTTGATAAAAACACAAATGGGAGTATAGGGAAATAAAGGTATCTAGTGTCTAGTAATATATAAGTAGAGAGTAGTTGTCTCTATGACCCAGAATATATTTGCACTGATGCTTTTTTACTATTATTATTAAAACAATAAAAACACCATTGGTCAAATAATTAACATTGTGGAAAATTGAACACCTGCCTTCTCTCTTTCCTAGGAGGCTCATTTACTCGGCTTGTAAACTGGCCCTCAGCAGTCTTCTGGATCCCCTTAAATATTAGTTTGAGTGTGTCTCAGACTAAAGTTACAAGTCCAGCTACACTAGTGCAACTATGGTCTTTGCAAGATTTTTTTTTTTTCACACCGAATCTTTGCAAAGCCCTGTGTTTTTCTAATCTAGCCTAGGATAGACTGAAGTTACCAAGAAGGCAATAACACTTTGAGAGTTTTGAAATGTCAAACTCTGTCAATACATCCCTGAAGAATAAGACAGCCAATATCAGGATTTTCTTCAACATACAGAAAAGTCTAGAGATGTTTCTCTAGAAGCTGTGTGTGTGCCCTGAGCAAGGGCCAGGACTAGGGTGAGGCAAGTGAGGTACTCACCTCAGGTGTCAAATTTAAGGGGATGCCAAGAAATCAGTATTCAAGATAAATAATAATTTAATGTAATATCTTTTTAAGAAATCAGAATTATCCAAACACATCAATGATGAACAAATATCAATATTTTAAATAAAGACCATTTCTCTGTTGAGTCATATGGAGCTTGAGGTAACAGGAAAAATGTGTGTCTCTATACACATGTTTTTATATATTTTATTAGTGGCTAATTTTTTTGCGGAACATTAAAATATTTGGGAAAATCTTGAAACTTGAAGTGTAAGTGGACTAAAACTGACGTTATTTTCAGATTAAGTGTTTTACTGATACCAAATTATAATTTATGATCATTTTACTTCAGCTTAAGTTAACTAAAAGTTGTGTAAGATTGTCACTTGGTGAAGAAAAATCATCAACATGGCACTCTCTCAACTGAAAATGAGACAAGCAATGAAGTCAATTTTGAAAACATTGTTGATGTGTTTGCTTTCATTGAATCCAGGACACACATATTGGCTTCTGTCTCAGGTTCCAATATGACTTGGCATGGCAGTCCTCTGGGCAAGGCAGAGGATAGATTTGAAGATTAATTGATTCTTGCAACAGAATAAATGTTTTAAGTGTTAGTTGTTATTGCTATCACAATCTCTTCTCCTGAGCTCCAAATCAGAAGCAGGACTTCCGGCTGACTCTGCCAAATACAGTTCTGAAGAGCTAAGAGGAAGATGATGAAAGCAAGCTGGACAATAATCCAAGGTTTTCAGAAGTCGCCAAGTGCTGCTTCCATCTCGATGCTGTGTTATCTCCATGGTAACCTCAGAAGTAATGTTCCCCACTCCTCCCCTGCCCTCAGATTCTTCAACCCCACTCAGCCATGTGGGCAGAGGAAAATCCAAATCTTATAGGGAAGAGGGAAAAGTGGAGATAACATGGTGTTGCAGAAGGCTTTGGGTGAGAGACCAGATAGTTTCCAAAATTCTATAACCCTACAGTCATCCTTGTGGAAATGGGGATGTGGAAACGCACTTCCTTAGCAGTGTTCTGTGCATTAAATGCCCCAATTTTTATAGGGTGCCTGAAGCAGTACCCAACACAGACTATGCCAAGAATAAATGTTTACAAGTGAAAGAAAAAGGAAGGAAGGAATGTGTGCTGGTTTATGACAAGCTTTAATGTCTTAAAACAAGACTCATTTATCTCATGGTTCTGTAAGTTTGGAAGTCCAGGTGGGCTTGATTGGTTCTCTGCTGAACATCTCACAAGGTTGAAGTCAGTGTGTCAATTGGGCTGGGTTCTTATCCTGAGACTCTGGAATGAAACCACTTACAAGTTATTTCAAGCTGGTTCCCTGCAAGGTCCCTTCTTTTTTGCTTAATCTTTATAACAACATTTTATGATAAGCCATGATCCCATTTTACAGATGAAGAAACTCTTCAGCAATTGAACAATTCCCCCAAGGTTTCAGTGTCGGTAAGTCTAACTGATGACTCCAAGTTTTTGTTTGAAAATAAGAGAAAATACACATTAATGTGGAAATCAGGCAGTAATTAAAGGCTTGATTTCTTTCTGGAAAATGATGTGGCCATTGGAAAGCTTACCAGAGACAACTACACACCACATTAACCCTGCTTCCATATTTCCACTTGCCTTTTCAAAACCCTTTGGCAATCTCAGGTCTTAGGAATTTATGCACAAAAAGCTATAAAGTAAAAAAAAAAAAAAAAAAAAAAAAAAAAAAGCTATAAAGTGCCCTGAGTCCTTCCAGCCACCTAGAAAGGAATGTACTGGGTAGACACCAGGCTGCCTGATGTGGACCTAGGTTGGTATAAGTTTCTAATGCCAACTGAAAGCTGCCTATTTGCATATAACTTTATTTTCTAGTCCTCCAATTTGGAAGCTATAGTCCCAATGCCTAAATACTGGAAATTCAGGGATCTACGAAAGTTTTGAGGAGGATGTTCTAAGAAAATTCAAGTGCACATTCACTGGGTCACCTACTGTATTCCAGACTTTGTATGAGCCCCAGGTGATTTGTCTTTGACCACCACAGGCCTATCCTTAGCTCTCATTGAGACTGTGAGATTGTGAGGCTACACTTTTGTCCCTTTCCTAGAAGTTGAGACAAGAAAACATTCAATAATTCAAAAAGACATCCCCCACCAAAGGCTTTCCCTAAAAGATAAAATTGAAGAATGGTGTAGTCATCAGTACTATGGGTCCCTGTTTTCTAACTTGGGCCACTTAATATAACCTGTGTTCAAAATTAAACTTGGTGTGAAACTTGGGGTCTCTTTAAACTATTTACTTGGGGCTTCCCTGGTGGCACAGTGGTTAAGAATCCACCTGCCAGTGCAGGGGACACAGGTTTGATCCCTGGTCTGGGAAGATCTCACATGCCTCAAAGCAACTAGACCGTGCACCACAACTACTGACTCTGTGCTCTAGAGCCCGCGAGCCACAACTACTGAGCCCGTGTGCCACAACTACTGAGACCCGCGGGCCTAGAGCCCATGCTCCACAACAAGAGAAGGCACCACAATGAGAAGCCTGCGCACCGCAATGAAGAGTAGCCCCCGCTCGCCGCAACTAGAGAAAGCCCGTGAGCAGCAACAAAGATACAACACAGCCAAAAATAAATAAATAAATTCATTAAGGAAAAAAAAAATGTTTACTTGTTTAATCTTTTGGTCTCTGTTTTATCCTTATTTCTCAGTGGAGATTCTTTTTGAGAAATTCTAGTCCCTTTTGAAGAACCAAATGGGAAATGGATTTTCCCCCCTTTTAAGTCAGGATAGACAGGGAAGCAATGTGACCCTAACTCATTAACTGGCTGTCTTTGGGAAAGGGCCAGTGGCCCAGAAGAGAAGCCAGATGGGGTCAGAGACCTCAGACTGACAGATGTGGCAGTGGAGGATTCCAGGAAATAAGATCAAAGGCTGGCCAGGAACAAGAGCCACTTGCCCAGATGCAAAACCCCAGAGGGGTGAAGGTAAAGGCTTGGGCAGTGTTTGGACTGAGTCATGGGGGAAACTGGTTAGCAGCTAGGGTCAAGTTTGGGACAATGGAGCACTGTCCAAGTAACTTGAGAAAAGAGAGGGAGGGCAGGCAAGAAGGCATTGGTGCGACTCTGAGTTAGTTGCATCATCTATATAAATGGCTTTACTTAACCCCTCTTGTGGCCCCCATTATGTATGCCTGAATGTGACAATATGTTGTAAAAGGATAATGGGGCAGCATATAGATCAACTCCATTGTATAAGGATCAGGGAGAAAAAAACAAACAAAACCACGAACTTAAAGGAAAAAGAGAATTAGTAGGAATTGTCTGTGACGATTGCCCACTCTTCCTCAACTGTGTCATCACAGTGTCAAGTATCACATGGGCAGTTTACTGACATATGAGCAAAAAATGGTGCCTGATGTGACTCAGTCTTCCATCTCTGACAGAGTCAACACCCTCCCACTGAGAGATGAGACAATGAAGACTTGACCCTGAACCCTTTACTGAGTTTGGAAAGGGGTCTTGGACCAGTTTATTTTGACAAATTTTGCAAAATGCCTTTATCTGTGCTAATTTTTTAAAGACCCACTTAACTTGCAATCCATTTAAAATTTATTGAACAGCACATCCTATTATGTTGGCAGAATTTCCTCTTTAAAACAATGTCCTTGCTTCAAATATTTTAATGATAACACCAAGTAAGTAACTACTAAAACAACTCACAAAATAAAGCCTTCTTTGGACCAGACTGAACTAGGCAAAGAGGACATAGATGAAGACGACATGCCAGAATTCCAACTAATAAATGGAGAAGAAAAGATGGAATTAGAAAATCACCCCTTGGCTACCACTACAATAATAATGGTTTCAGGCAAGGATCATTCATGGATGCTAAAATTAGTGGGTGTAAGTACTATGAGAAACAAGATATTTACATAGTCTCAGAGTATTTCCCCCCAAGATACTAATTAATTACAAAAAGAATAATAGTAACTTTACAGTGGAGAAGTCTGGCAGACAGCACTTAAATAAAGCAATGAAAGTAAACATCACCAAAAGATGGGGGAGGGGGGTGTCAAATCAACATCATTTGTCTCGTGATATGAAGTCCTAAGAAGTACATAACATCACTTCTGTGGTTTTCCTACCAAAATTGCATAGCCTGAATCTAATTATGAGGAAACCTCAGACAAACCCATATTAAGGGATATCCTACTGAATAACTAATTTGTACGGTTCCAATATGTCAAGATTATGAAAGACAAAGAAAAGCTAAGGAACTGTTCCAAATTAAAGGAGAACAAAGGGACAAGACAGATTAAAGGGACAGGACAACTAAATGCAACTATGCGCGCCCAGATTAGGTACTGAATTGGTCCCAGGATTTAGTGAGATGACTGTTGAACTTGGAATAAGGCTGCAGGTTAGATGATAGTATTGAATGAATGATCATTTCCTGATTTTGATAATTGAACTATGTAAGAAAATGCCTTTGATCTTAGATAACTCACACTGAAGTATTTAGAGGCAAAGAGGTATCCTTTATTCAAACATTTCAAAATAAAGTGTGTGTGTGTGTGTGTGTGTGTGTGTGTGTGTGTGCATGGATGGATAGATAGATAGATATAGAAAGGGAAATAAATAAATAGAAAGGTAGATAGATAGATAGGATAGAATGATTGATAGAATAATAAAGGAAATGTCAGCTTTTAATATTTGCAAATAATCTAGGTGAAGGTCATATGGAAATTACTTATACACTTCTTTAAACTTTTCTGTAAGTCTGAAATCATTTCAAAACAAAAAGTGAAAATAAAAATAGAAAGTATGTAAAAGAAGACATGGTCTCTGCCACCAAGTATCTCATAGCCTCATGGGGACAGATGGGCAAGTCACCATAAAGAGATAAACATAGTTCAGTAAACTACAGGGCAGGCAAAGAGGATGGGATATAATTTCTAGAAGTAAAAGAGAACAGACATTTTCTAGGAAAGACATTACGTTTCAGTTAGGCAAACTCATTGCCTTCCTAGCCCTTAAGAAAAATGTTCAGGCTTATCATTTTGAAAAGCCAAGTCAGTTGCTCTATGTTGTTATAAGAAATGTTTTAGCTTACAGATCACTCTGCCCAAGAGTCCATCCATTTATCTATCTAGTAACATAGCCATTTATCCATAATTGGCTCCCTCAGACTGTGAACATTTATTAAGCCATTTTACACCCAACTTACAGCAACACTGCACATCTCTTTCTTTGTTAGCAAAGATCCAAGTATTTTTAAGAGTTCTCCTCTGTTAGTAGTTTTGAAGTATACCATATGGATAAGTTTCCATGGAGGAGTCCTCAACCTCATTTAACTTTGTTCTAACAAATCCAGTTGTGTGCCCCCTGTTTTCTACGGAGAGAGAAGTAGGGGTCTATAGGTATTAAAGCAGGTGCCTCTGTAAATAAAGGAAAATATTTCCAAGTGATTTCACTGAGTGCATGGATGTAAAGGAGTATTAATACCCCTGACTATCAGTGGGAACAATGGATATTCAGAAGCCAAAGAGGAGAGAAATTTTGGGAGGTGACAAAGAGAGTTTCCCAGTTTCCTGGGCAGGAATAGAAAGCCCCCGCCAAGCTGGAGCCACTGAGTGCAGGAAAATTGAAGATATGTCTTCTTATCTTCAATCCAATACCACTGTTTTACTTTTTCCAGAATCATTGGCCTTGACTGAGTTAGTAAATTAATTAACTTCCAAATTCACAACTAGATAACGTGGCAAACAAGATTTGGAATCAAAGCAGAATCAGATGTTTCCTGATTTGCACTGACCTATCTCTAGTCAGTTCCAGGAAGAGGCCCTTATTTTTATCCCTGATAACTTCCACAAAAATCATATATGACCAATGACTGCTGATCATGAGTGCTGCCATGTGACATGGCATGAATATTTTACTTAAAATCAAATGCCTAAGAAAATAGTCTTGTTTACTCATTCAGCATCCATTCATTCACTCAATAAGACTTCAGTGAATGTCTATTGTGAACCAAGAGCCATGTTCTTTTACAAAAGGTGGTCAATTGCAGACTTGCTTACATGTCATCCTAAGTGAGGAAAAGCTGGACTGAGAATCAGGAGGTCTGGTTTGGACTTCGGTTATGCTATTACGTACCTACATGTTCTTGGATAAATGGTGTCTCCTCTCTCAACCCTGGTTATCTCATCTGTAAGGTGAGGTTTCCTTAACAGTAGCTCTTTGGTACCTTACAGTACTATTTTGTTAATGGCCAGCCTTGATGGTCCACTTAACGCCCCCCCCAAAATATGACCTCAGACTGAAGAATTCATTCAAAAGGAAATATACTGAAGAGGAAAAAGTATGGTCACTGTCACAAGATTACCCAGTACAGGTAAGAATATGGTTTTGCCAAAGGTGAGGAAAAATTCTCACTGAGGACATTATAAGAAAGATAAACTTTGGCAGAAGAGAGACTCTAATCCTGTCAGAGAGAAAGAAAGATCTTTTCCGGTGAGAAAGTGGTTGTCTTTTCAGATACCTGGGCAAGACAGACACAGATAGGAGTGCAGACTGGAAACAAAACACAGACTATGGTTCACTAATTGCAATGGATGCAATTAGCCTTTAACATTTTTACAAGGGAAACTTGTAAATATAAACTATATATTGTTTATATAAACTATATATTGTTTATATAAACTAAAGAAAAATTTTGTTGACTTGGGAAAATGACTGAGAGATGACTTACAAAGTATTTTCCAGGTCTAAAATGCTATGATACAATTCACCAAGCAACCATGTTGTTAACATTGGATTCATGGTTCCAGAGGGAAAAGTGTTTTCCTTAAAGACACTTAGGATGTTTAGACACCTGATCTGTCTCCTTTTCCAAATGTGACAAGACTTTGAGTTATTGCTTCATGAAGGGACTGGAAAACACCCTGAGAAGCTGTTTATTTCTTAACTGCTTTGCTGTAAGCTGCTGTCTTAAATTCTAAACAGTTTAATAAAACTTTCCAACAATTTCAGCGTTTTCTAAATTTAAGAGGCCATCTTTATGGTTTTGGGAAGAAAGGCCAGCAATATTGTCACTAAGCTATTCCAGGAGAAAACCTAATTTTAACAGATGAAATAATAAAAATTGAAATGATGTAGCTTAAAACCCCCTCACTACTCAGTGTGCATGTGACTAACACCCCATTACCTCACCCGGCTGATTCAGAAAGATGAGTGTGTTAGACTGGAAGATTCATCTAAATATCGACCTCAGCTGCTTTGTGTTTAGTCAAGAGAGAAAGTTACTAAATTAGCTAACACATTGAACCCAAGACTGTGGACATCTAGGGGCCCATATCGTTTTGGTCCAGAAAAGGACCTAGAGGAAAGCTCTCATATGAACTCTTTCATTCCTTAAAACTAGATGTTTGCTAAACAGACGTGGAGGCAAGTGTGGGGTTTCCCAACATCTATGGCAAAATCATGCCATTCTCATAACCATGCAAGGTACACATTATGATTTCAAAAGAAACAGGTTCAGAGGGTGAAGTGACTTATCTTAAGGCTCAGAACTTGCAGAGCTGGAATTTGAACCCAGGCTAGACTCCAACGTTCTTTTAGAGACCCAGGTTGCAGCCCCTTGGTGTGCTGCTGCCCTTCGCCTAGGCTTCACACTGAGACCTTGCCTCCATCTAAGAGGACTCTGCCCCTCACCTCTCCTCTAGTCATCCCTACTCCTTTCCTTGGCCTCTGGCAATCATCCCATCTCCTTCTTTGGGCTATGGTTTCTGCACCTATTCACTCATTCTTGGCCTTGTGATAAGTCATGTGCAGAAAGCAGAAATACGCACGTAAGCTTTAAATGGCCGATCTTGGCAACAGACCCGTCACAGAATCAGCCCAGAAGCTATTCCTGTGCAAATTAACAGCTGAAGCAGACAGCCCAGCAAGCACTGTCCAGTGTGCTCACTTAGGGTGATCTTGATTTTCAGTAGATTTCTCCTTCCTGTTTCAAATGTCATTATTGGCACAGAAGGAGATAGGGGCATAAAGGTTGGCATTGTGATTAAGACTTGGCAGGGCTCAAATTCTTTGAGTTAAATATTTAAATGTCCCAGATTTCCCCTACTGTTTCAGAGCTGATGGCTGTTTTCCTCTGTATTAAAGGCCGTAACAAGCACCTGGCAAGAAAGTACACCATTATAGGGAAATAGGTCTTTCCCCCTTTCCTTTTCATAGGAGAAAGTTCAGGTGCATCAGAACTCATCCACTGAATCATCAACCATAGTTTCTAATGCCGCCAGTGTATGAGCTAAAAACCCCAAATTCAGGAGCAAGTCCTCCACACCACCATCTCCCTCATCTGCCCCCATCATAGCCTAACCATTATAGATAAAGCCCTGTGGATTTTACCTCCCAAACCTTTCTCAAATTCACATACTCTTCTCCATTTCTATTGCCACCACCCTATTCCCAATCATCAGCATCTCTCTACTGACTGACACAGTTATCTCCCGAACGGACTCTTTGCCTTCACTTTGCTCCTATGATGATCCATTCACCACCCCATGGCTGGAGAGAGCTTCTCAAAATGCACACTTCTCTCTTTGCCCCCCCGATGCTGACATTTTAGTGATTCCACACTGATGGCAAGATGAAAACATAAACTCAGTAACATGGCCTGCCTGGACCCCAAATGAGCATCCCCTATCTGCCCATCACACACTTCCTCGCTCATCTGTACTCTCTTAGCTCCTGACACACCGTCCACCAAACTCTCCCTGACCCCTGGCCTTTACACAAGCTCTTTCCTCTGCCTGGGGTAACTACTGCCCACTTTGATGAGTTCTCAGTTCACCTGCCACTTCCTCAGAGAAGCTTCCCCTGACCCTTCAGATGGGACCATGCTCTCAATTTTATTCATTCATTGTGCTCTGGATCTCCTTGTCATTACATCTATGACAGTTGTAGTCTTAGTTCTTTGCGGGAGTATTTCCTTGATTTTTGTCTCCCCTTGTCAGACATTTGGGTTCAGAACCACGTCTGATTTCTACTAACCATTGAATCCCTAGTGCTGTGGAAGATTATGAGATACCTTAAAAATTAATCTCCTTATGGTATTTTTGAATATTTACTTGTATAAATGGATGCAGGGAGGAAAGCCTTGAAAAGTATTGCTAGTCTAATACCACTGTTTCTCACAAACTTAGTGATGTCTTAGTCAATGGGTTGACAAACACAAGATAGGTGAACACACTTCAACTCATGACGAGCAGTATTTAAATTATAAGTAAATAAATGCAATTCTCTGTAACAAACACTCCAGCCAACATATAAATATCATTTTCAATAGCTAACACAGAAATCTGAAGGTTACAAGTCAATATTTTTTGCAGATACATTTCAAACAAATCCCTCAATGTTATAGGAAAGCTCTCATACCTTCTAGTAAATTTGCTTAGACAAAAAACATTACAGTGACAGGATACAGAGTAAGTGTGGATTTAACTGCAAATACAAATTTAGTAACTGATATGGACATATTCTTTAATCTTCTTCCTTATCTTTCTACAGACATTGAAAGGTTAACCCAATGTATTGCATTCTCAAAAATACTGGTGTGTTAGCTACTTCATCACAGAAAGTTTCTCCGTTACACACCCCTTAAACGTGTAGCTTATGGGTTTCAACTACTCTTTTGACAAATATTGAATCAAATCATTTGGTCTTTTAAATAATGTATATCTATAGAAACCAATATAGTGTTGGCCATTTAGTTCATGCTTAATAAATATATGTTGAACGAATAAATGGCCAGCTAAGCTGTAAAGTGGCCTGGGTGGGACAGGACCAGGCAGGTGATTACATAGATAGCCAAGCCATTCCTCTATAGCAGAGTTTCTCAACTTCCATGCTACTGACATTGGGGACTGGGTAATGCTCTTTGGTGCAGGGACTGTCCTATGCATTGTAGGATGTTTAGCAACTCCCTGGACCTCCACTGATTTGATGCCAGTAGCACCTCGCACCCCAGTGGTGGCAATCAAAAATGTCTCTAGACATTGCCAAATGTCCCCTGGGGGAGGGGGGCAAAATTGTCTCAAGTTGAGAGCCACTGATCTAGATTTACAAAGTGAAAATCAACTTGCTATTCACCATAGTTCAGCCAAAAGCGATTTTACAGTAATTACGTGGACAGCATTCACATAATCCTTGACCTTGTGAAGAGTAAGAGAACAGGTTGTGTTCATGGCTTGCCCTCTTGGCATAGTGCAAAATTCAGAGACTTTGGAATCAAGCGGGCTTGTGTTTGCATCCCGGGTCTACTACATACTACCTCTGATAGTGGGCAACTCATTCAACCACCTGGAGCCACAGAACCCTTGTCTCTCAAATGGAGAGAACAATAGCAGAGTGGTTCCAAAGAATATATAAGCCAATGTGCACATGTGAAGCAGTTATAGTCTCTGACGCAAAGTATGGACACGGTAGTCCAGTGGTTGCTGTCAATGTTATTTTGATAGCACTGCCTCCTACCTCCACCTTCCTTTCCTTGCTTGAACCCCTCTCAAGGCTCACCTTTCCACTTCACCAGCATACATACTGCTTCAGCCCTTTATAATCTCTGCCTCTGACTCCCAGGACCATCATATTTATGCTTTCGGGAACATTGCATATTACTTTCCTGAGTATTTAAAGATAAGTCTGTGCAATAACATACCTGTCTTTAGGGCCCTGGAACCTTCCCCTCTTGCCACAACTATTGACTTGCCTCTGGTTGTAGTTTCTGACCAAGAGATGTGTCGTTGGTGTGCCTTCTCTTGTTAAGAGGTCTTACGGTAACAGGTATCCTCAGTCTTGGCCCACAGTGCTGCAATTTAGTAGTTGGCAATAGGCTGTGGATGTCATTAAGCCGAGTGTCTCCCTCCCCAAACACCATACAGCCAGGCTTCTCGGTCACTGCTATGTACACAGAGGTGTAGGCATGAAGGGGACCCACAGAATAAGCTCAGGATCCACAAGATCGGGGAAGAGAGTGTCCTTTGACTAGGTTCTCAATGGACTGGGGTGATGGGGAGCTTGGAGGCAGGCAACTTAATCGGGCCTGACCTAAGGAACCCAGTCACTTCCACGCAGTCTATGTGCTCTTGCAGTTGTACCTGGAGAGAGCTCCACTGGTCCCTACCATTGAACCATCTCATGGGGGTGAAGGAAGCATCTAGGATGGAAAAACCATAACACATGTGTACACTTACAAGTGCCAGAGTGGTAACAGCAGCCACAGTTCCATCAATACCCAAGACCTCTCTGAATGATAGGTTCTATCCGTTTAGATTGTTTAGTCTGATTTTCCACTTTGTATATTTAGAGAGGGGGACTGTCATGTTAATCATTGGTTTTCTAAATCAAACTTAATCTTACAGATGAGTCACATTAATTTCCCTTCATCTCACATGCTCTAAGGGGCGAGCCTAATTCCATTTAGAATCCACTAATTCATAATTCGTGAGTGTGTAGCAGGGGCAAGGCTATATGAGGAAAGCTTTGGGGGAAATTGATATTTTAGGAGACATATTTAAATAAGTAATGCATAAACTATTCTTATTCTACTAAAGATGCTATTTACATACAAGTAGGAAACTGTCCTTATCTCTTCATGAAAGAAGGCTATAGAGCAGCACTGCCCATAGAAATATAATGTAAGCCACATATGTAATTTTATTTTATTTTACATTTTAATTTTTTACTGAAGTACAGTTGATTTACAATGGTGTGTTAGTTTCTGGTGTACAGCAAAGTGATTCAGTTATACATATATATATATAAATATATATATATATATATATATATATGTTCGGTATATTCTTTTCTTATTCTTTTCTATTATGGTTTATTACAGGGTATTGACTATAGTTCCCTGTGCTGTACAGTAGGACCTTGTTGTATATCTATTTTATATGTAGTAGTTTATCTTTGTTAATCCCAAACTCCTAACTTATCCCTCCCCCACCCCCCTTTCCCCTTTGGTAACCATAAGTGTTTTCTATGTCTATGAGTCTGTTTCTCTTTTGTAAATAAGTTAATCTGTGTCATATTTTAGATTCCACATATAAGTGATACCACATGGTGTTTGTGTTTCTCTGTCTGACTTATTTAGTATGATAATCTCTAGGTTCATCCATGATGCTGCAAATGGCACTATTTCATTCATTTTTATGTCTGAGTAGTATTCCACATCTTCTTTATCCATTCATCTGTTGATGGACATTTAGGTTCCTTTCATGTCTTGGCTATTGTAACACATGTGTAATTTTAAATGTTATAGTAGCCACATTTAAAAAGTGAAAATAACAGGTAAAGTTAATTTTAATAGTATCATTTATTTAACCCACTAGATGCAAAATATAATCATATCGATATGACATCAATATAAACATTATTGATATATTTGACATTCCTTTTCTCATACTAAGTCTTTGAAATCATTGTATGGATTTTGCTCTTATAGCCCATTTCAATACAGACCAGCGACATTTCAAGTGTCTCCTAGCCACACAGGACTAGCAGCTCTCATATTGGACGGCACAGTGCCCTAGAAGGATCCATCCCATTTCCTGTCTTCTTCCTCCTCTTCTTCCTCCTCCTCATTGCCTCATGAGTCATCAGTGTAATAGACCTTCTGGTTGCTATTGTTCATGCCTTTCCAAAGATAGCATATATTAACTTTGGTGCATGCATTCCCTCTCTAGAATCCTCAGTGGGAATTAGTCATAATGTATACTAGGTCCATATTTTTCAACTCCCAAATGTGAAGTCAGGATCTGTCAAGTTCAAGTAAAATAAAGGGAACATAAGAGTGAATTTCTGAATGTAAGCATATTTTGCAAACTCTGGAAAGGGTAGATTGTTATAGTGTCTTTGGGACTTACAGAAGTTTAAGCTCTGCCACACTGAGTTCTCCCAAACCTTTGAATATGGACAGCCTGAAACTTTAGCCTAGATGAGCTTTCACCTGAGGAGCTTCATTCCCAGACATCATTCCCAAGTCCATTAGCATTGTCCACACTGGCCCAGCAGACCAGAGCATTAATCTACCTCGAAGGAGAAGCTTGGACACCAAAAACCTGAGCAACAGAAAGCAGCTTAGTTTTCTCACCTTCGTGAAACCGATGAACACATTTCATTTAAGAAGTAGATATTTTGATGCTTCTTTCATTTGCAACTTTCTTGTGACCACCATACAAATGTAATTAAGCCACAGAGAAAAAAAATATTGCCAGGTGAAAGTTCAGATTAAGATAAAGCTAGTGTTCAATCATTAGCAATAATGAGGAAGATCTGTGTGTACAGTAGGTTAAGATGCTCATGATGTTACCAGATAAGCAAATTATAGGTCACTGTGTATTGCATGATCCTTGGCAAATTGTATGTTTAAAGATGTAGATGAGTTATGTAGATATAGACGTGGGGATAGATGAAGCTATGGCTATGTCTGTAAAGTCAGGGAGATGAGGCACCATAAACTGAGAGTGTTGCTATGGAGGGTAAAATTAAATGAGCAAGTGGGCACATTTACTCCTAACTTTGTTTAAATTTTAATATTGCAGCTAGTCGGTTATTTCTTAGAATTATTAACATTATCAATATTATAATATTATCAATCACCATTGGTAGTAAAGGTAGTAAAGTACTAATATGATGAGAATAAGTCAATTCTGTTCTAAAAAAACTCCAGTGACAAGAGTCTCTGGTACTGAAACATTTACCCACTTGCCCTGACCTTGCCTTGACATTGACCCATCTGATGCTGACCTCAACTGCGGGCTAATTCACCTACTAGAAACTAGGTGATAATTAACATCTACTGATCATTCAGTAAGAGCTTCACTTGTCTTCCCTGAACTTGTGTAACAGTTTCATGGGGTAGGTATTACGATTCCACTTTACAGATGAACAAACCAAGATAGAGAAAGATTGAGTCGTGTCACCAAGGTCACACGTTGGCCAGAATTAGGAGCACAGTGTGGTCTGGTCCTTCAGTGATGGCAATGCTCTTGACTCTGGTATTCTCATACCATTCAAGGGCCTGAGCAGCAGTACCCCCCAGATGTTGAAACTTCCACACATAAGCCACTTGAATTAGGTAAGATATATGTTTCATTTGGAAGAAGAAAATCTCTGCTAGAGCTCACCCGAGGATGGGTGGTTGCCAGAATCAACAGCCTCCTAAAATTGCCTGTAAAGCCAGGTGTCAACTTGCTGAAGTGCAAGCCAGAAAGAATAGGGCACCAAGGGAGGGTGGATGTGGGTGTTTTCAGCACGTTGTCAACATTCTAATGACTGCAAGTTTTGTTTTAAAGAGGATTTGAGCTGCAAAAGGTGTCACCAGCAACAGGCTGCAGTTTTAATGATTTAGCTTTAATTGCAGAAGTGAACCTCATGCTTTTGAGAAGTGTGGATTCCATAAACAGATTGAGCATGTTTTCTTGAGTGCTGCGTGTCTAACAGTTGGTGGGGTTTGGTTTATGAACTGCTTGTTTAGCATTGATTTGGCTGAATTTTTAAAATTATTATTATAATTACCCCCAAAAGGCTTCAAGTCACAAACAAACACCACCAAAGGCAATGACAGACGATGACAAATTATTAATGTCTTCTTTCTGTTCTTCACTAATTTCATAATGTTATCTGCGCAAGCATCACCAGCCAACATGTATCCACCCTGAACGAGCTTTGGTGTAACGTGTTTTTCCTACACTCCGACACAGATATGTTTTGAAAAACTTAAAATAAAAACCTGTGCAGTGAGAAGAGGAGAAAGATGAATACGATGAACACAGAAGAATTTTAGAGCAGTGAAAATACTCTATATGGTATTATAATGTTGGGCATATGTCATTATACATTTGTCCAAACCCATAGATTGTACAACATTGAGAGTGAACCCTAATGGAAACTAGGGACTTTGGGTGATTATGATGGGTCAGTGTAGGCTCATCTCTGGTAAAAAAGAAGTGTCCCATTCTGGTGTGTGATATTGATCATGGGGGGAGGCTATGCATGTGTAGGGGCAGGGGATATATGGGAAATCTCTGTGCCTTCCTCTTAATTTTGTTGTAAGCCTAAAACTTCTCTAAAAGAATTCTTAAAAAAAAAACTATGTAGCTAAGAATTTTAAAAGATTACCCCCAAACATTTTCTCCTTATTTGTAAGATTCAGATACTTGTTAAGTGTAAAGTCAAGCTGGCCATTTTAATACCATTACCTCCCCTTCCCCTATCACAGCACCCTTCTCCGCTCCAGATTAATTACAGCCTGGATCTAACCCTCAGGCTTGGAAAACACTCTGCTGATGAAGTTTTCAGGGATAATGGACCATTTGTAAGTTTCTTGTACAAATCACTTCATTTTAAGTACCCTGGTCTGCCTACAAGTACTCCAAACCCCATAACTGTTTCTTGATTAGTCTAAGATATTTCATTTTGACTGCAAATATGCTGCTTCCTTTGATGTATTTGAACAGAACATCTGGTTGCATCTAAAATGTACCAGTTCTGTGATTTTTGTTAAGCATGTCAACTTCCTCTCATGTCCTTCTTTTTTCATCTGTAAAATGGGGATAATAATCCATATTCTGCAGAAATGCTGATACAATTACAGGGGATGATTATTATGTGTTTAGCACAGATCATAAATTGTTTCTTTCTTCTACTAGTTCATGATTCAGAAAAATGGAAGTTGATTCAACAAGGAAGAAGTAGAGTGTAAAAAGCAATGTTAAGAAAGAAACTGGTAAACTTAATGGAAATCTTTTAAAATTTGTTTTAAAATCTAATAATTGTAATAATAATGCCTTTTTTTAGGGGTTAGCTGATAATGGGGAGAAAGTAAAATACTGGGAACAAGTAGCATAGAAGATGAAGATGGAAAAACCCCAGTTAAAGAGTTTCACAGGTCTTTTTGATGCCAAGAAAAGAGTTAAGTTGCCTAACATGAGACTTTGTTAAGATAATCAGGAATGTTAAAAACTTTAAGGATAAATACTAAAATAATAAGCAATATATAACTTCCAAAAGAGTAACGAGAAAAAGGGGGAAAAGCTAGAATATTCTAAGAGAAAATAGGAAATCAAATGGGAGCAGAGGCACACAAAGAAAATGCATTATAAATAGAAAACAATAAAACAGGTTCAAATCTATCAGATTGATATAAATTTAAAACTCATCCCCTACACACAAATAAACAATGTATGTAGTAAGTCTTAGAAATACTATTAAATGGTTAGGAAGGAGAAAAAATTGCAGAATACTAGCTGCCTTTGGTTATGAGAGGGCATTTATCAAAGAAAACAAAGCTTAAAGGAATAAAACAACTAGAACGAATTCTTTCAGTCAGACACATCAGCATGTGGAATTAGAGGATACCCACTAACTCTTCACTGATACTTTCAGGTTGATAAATATGCGATCCAGCATTCCCACGGGACAGAATTTTAGCTCTGCCTGTGAGTTAATTTCAGACCCAGGCAGACAAGTCTGATGAATTGCTTGGAACCACCTCTTGGCTGACTATAAACACTCTACTTGAAGGTAATAATTACAAATAGAGAAAACCCTTAAAGAGAATTGCCACTTTTCCTAAGGCCCTCCAAGGAATCAAAACCCATTCAGAAGTCCCAGTGTTTAAATCCCAAGACTCAAGAGTATGAGGTTTCATACTTTGCTATTCCTAGAACTCACAGCTCTCTTCCACCAAGGTTCATTGTTGATTGGGCCCAGAGGGTTAGACTCTTCTCTCTTTTATGCTGGAAACATTTGTTTTTTGGGTTTTTTGTTTGTTTTTTTGTTTGTTTTTTTGCCTCCACTATTGCTCTCTGAAATTTGTTTCCCAGTGTTTCACCTGCCATTCATAGCTCGTGACTCTTGACTCTGTCTTGAGGACCATGCCAGATCTGAGAGCTGCCAACTCTAGGTGCGTTTGCTTCAGTCAGTGCACCCTCTTCCCTCTGTTATGTCCCACAAAATGCTTCTCTCTGATTGGAGGAGTTAGTCACAAATGCAAATGCTTTCAGGGGCCAGGCAGACAGAACAACTAGATAAGGGAGCCCAAGCGGGAAGGGGGTAGGAGGTGGGCATCTGGTAGTTCATCTTAGAGTTTTATCACTAGGGAATACAGCATAAAATAAACAGGGGTAGGGCAGAGGGTTACAGGGGACACTGATTATCAAGATGACTGAGACTTCCCAAGAGACTACATCTAACCAACCCCTTTTAATTCTCTTGGGCATATTCCTAGGGGTAGAATTGTTGAGTCATACGGTAAATCCACGTTTATCAGTTTGTGGAACTGCAAGACTGTTTTTCAAAGCAGCTGCATCATTTTACATTTCCACCAGCAGTGTATAAGGGTTCCAATTTCTTTACATTCTCACCAACACTTGTTATTGAATGTCTTTTTGATTATAGCCAACCTAATTGGTGTGAAGTGCTATCTCAGTGTGGTTTTGATTTGCATTTCCCGGATGACTAATGATGTTGAGCATTTTTTCATGTGATAATGGCTCATGTAATTTTTAATATTGGATATGGATAGTTGCCACCCAAAGGGACAGTTCTCTCTTCAGGGGGTCCCACGTGTCTGCTTAGGGGCATGATATTCATCCAGGCTTTGAAACTCACTAGTTACTCATTTCCACACATCTGGGCTGAAGAGAACAGATCCCGAAGAAAGAGGCAGAAAGCCAGAGATTTATGCTTCTGTCTTTCTTTTCTCCCTTTCCTGTCAAGGGCAGCTGGGTCTCTCCTGGAACAAATTCTCTCAGACAAATTCTCCACCAGACCAGCAACTCAAGGGGACACATGAGGAGCTTGTTGTTAAGAGTTTGAGCCAAACCACCAGAGCTTCCTGTGCCAGGTAAGCATGAATAGGGGCCGAAATCACCCATTACTAACCCCTCACCCATGACTGCCTGAGAGGTATTTCTCAGGCTCTAACCATGAAACCTGTTTCCTCTCTCCCCTCCGAAGCTTAGCCCAGAGAGGCATGATAATATCACTCAGCAAATGGAAAATATTTATTTTATGCTTATTCTAAGAAATGTGATCCATCAAAAATGAGCTGACAAGCCCTTTCATTTCCAAGGACAGTGTCCACACATTCCAGGCTGCCCCTGGACCTGGAATCAGACAAATCCAAGCCAGAGGCCAGTGAGGGCCATACAGATATCTTCATGGGTGATACTGCAGCATGAACTTAAGACACCATCTGCAGACTCAGACACCTAGGTTTCAGCCCAGCTCCTTCACCCTCTAGCTGTGAGATGCTTACGCATCTCTTAATGCCATTTTCTCCACGATAAAACATCAATAATAATATTCCCTTCTTCATAGGACTGTTTTGAGAATTAAACAAGGCAATAACTGCTTGGTTCTCAGCAAAGGGCCTGGAACATACCAATCAATAAAGAAAAATTAGATATTCATATGTTTTGGTTGTCAACTCTGAAAGGGAAGGCCATTGCATTTCTCAAATCTGGTAAGTTTTGTCAAAGTTCTCATTAGAGCAGAAACATAGACTATTACATGTAGTTCATTTTGACCAAATTACACAACTCATGAGTTAACAAATTCATACTTAGTAATCTGAAGGAATTGGTAAAATCTTTATTTAATTCCAAAAGAAGCAACTGAACAACTATGGGATTGGGAAGATGGATCCAAATAGTCCCCAAATCAACTCTGAAAAGGATTTAGAGTCTGTGTAAGCCCCAAAATCAATAAGCTGCCCACAGTCCATGTGGCTTTGGTCTGCACAGTGACCTCTGGGTAGGGCTAATTTTGCTATATATTTCCTTTGTTAGGTCACACCCAGAATAAAAATGAAGCCAAAGTTGCAGGGATCCCATTTATTACAAACTAGATAGTGAAACCAAGTTTTTAAAGTATCAGGAAAGCATGCTAAAAATGAAGCCAGGTGTAGCAAAAAGCAATTCATTTGGAAACAGAAAATGCAAAGAAATAATGTAATTAATCTCACTATTATTTTCCTGTTTCTGCTGTGACAAATTACTACAAAGTTAGTGGCTTAAAACATTGCACATCTATGTCTTAGAATTCTGGATGTTAGAAGTCTGAAATAGGTTTATAGGCTAAAATCAAAGTATTGGTGGGGATGAACTCCTGGAGTTTCTAGGGGGAAATCAGTCCCTTGTCTTTTCCAGCTTCCAGAGGCTGCTTGGGTTCGTTGGCTCCAGGCCTCCTCCCAGCAATCGCATCACTGCAACATCTGCTTTTGTCATCACATCCCCTTGTCTGACTCTGACCCTCCCGCCTCCCTCTCACGAGGACGCTTGTGGTTACATATCCAGGGTACACTTCCATCTCAAGGTCTTTAATATAATCACATCTGCAATATCCCTCTTATCATGTAATGTAACACATTCACAAGTCTTGGGGATTAGGATGGGAACATATTTGTGACACCATTATTCTGCCTGCCATACTTCCCTACCTAAAGGATTATTATGTGAAAGAGTGATAAGGGCAGAACTAATACAAAGGGGTGGACGTGGCAAGAATGGAGAATTTGGCCCCAAACAGAAGAATCTCAGAAACAATAAGAGGTGAATTAAGATGATAGGAGCTTTTGTGGGGGATGTGGGCTCTTCTTTATTGATATTGGGTCCCCTCTTCTACACATTTACCCACTCAACCCATGCTGGGGAGATGGATCACCTACCTCTGAGTCTTTCCAACTCTATGTGTCTAGATCTTTGTGAGTGCCTCAACACATGTTGAGGATTTGGAAGGTGTATCAGTCAGGATAGGCTATGCTATGCTGGGTAACAAACAACTCCAAGAACCTCAGTAGCTTCAATCAACATATTCATTGTGGGACTGCAGGGGGGCTCTAATCATTGTAGCCTCCCAAGGACTATGAAGCAACCACCATCTCAAATGCAGCTAGCCACTCTGCCAGTGGGAAAGAGAGTTCTGGAGGGTCTAGAAAGAACAATTATGCCTGGCCCAAAGGTGGCACATGTCACTTACACGAACAACTCCTCAGCCAGAACTGGTTGCATGGCTCCAACTAACCAAAATGAAGACAAGAAAAAAAAAAAAAAAGTCAAGAACATGCAATCTGGAAGGCAAAGAGCTAGAAATAGCTGGTGAGCAGAAACAATGACCACAATAGTAAACAAGCTCTTTTCTCCCTCCCCATCAATTCATGAGTTTTAGCCATAAACTGGATTCCTTGTAACCACTAAAGGGTTCCTCTAAAAGGAGCTACTGTCTGTCTATTAGTTCTGGATTCACTGATGAGACAGGATTGTCTTATGCATGCTCTTCACTAATTTTATCTCCATGGTTAGAATTTGACTTTTAAAAGATTAATAATAAAATGATGATGATGATGATGATGATGATGATGATGATGATGATGATGGTGATGATGACAATGAATGTTTCCTGAAAATTCATGGTGTGCTAAGCACTTTTCACATTTACTTTCCTGGATCTTAGACAGGGAGCATAAACAAATCATGTTTCTCATTTCATAGCACACCTATATCATCAGACTCATGCAAAGAGTGCTCTGTTTTATTCATGTGTCCCCACTCCTCATTTTAGCAATCATAATGTCTTTGATATTATATCTCGATCTTGTGTATGTCTTTAAAAAAGGTGTAATGTTATTGTTACACAGGTATTTTTTAATGCATAAAAATTAAAGTACTGTGAACTTGGTTCTTGCTTTCATACAAGCAGCATCATTTTTATAAGATCTTTCCATGTGTGTAGGTATACACTCACACAGTTTATGGCTTATAAGAGCCACATAGTATTCCATAGTACGTGTCCACTATATTTTACTTAACTTTTCCCTCAGCAGTGGGACTCCCAGGTGGCCTGTAATAGTTCCCTGATACTTTAATCTGAAGGTTGGCAAACTTTTTCTACAAAGATTCAGATAATAAATATTTTTGGCTTTGTGGTCCTTAAGGTCTTAGTTGCAAGTATTCAACTCTGCTGCAGTAGCGTCAAAGCATCCACAGACAGTACACAAATAAATGGGTGTGGCCAAACTTGGCCCAAGGGCCATAGTTTGACAAGTCCTGCTTCAAACAAGGCTGTGATGAACATCTTCTGTATGTCCCCTTGTGGACTTGTGTCACATTTTCTCTCAAATATACTGTAAAAACAAGAGTGAGATTGCAGCCTAATGGAGTAGACAAAGAATTGCTGGAGTTTTATTCTGAATGGCTGCATCAGTCTATTCTTCTGACAACAGTTTATAGAAACAAAAGGTGTTTACCCACATCCTTCCCAACATGACCCAGCTATCTTAATTTTTGTCGTTATGATGGGGTAAAATAGTATCTTGTTGCTTTTTTCACTCAATATCTCTTTATATATTAACTTCAATATCTCTTTCAATATCTCTTTATATATTAAAGACTTTCAATATCTCTTTATGTATTAATTGGTCATTAGCACTGCCTTTTCTATGTATTGCCTGTTCATGACTTTTGCCTTTGTTCTCTATTTCTGGATATGTGTGGGAGTTTCTTGTATAGTCTACACATTAGCCCTTTTTCAGTTTTAAAACTTGCAAGCAATTTTCAAGTAATCTCTTTCAATCTGTTAACTGTCTGTTAATCATGTCAGTCATGTGTTATACTCAGGAATTCTTAATTTTTGACAGTATATGATTTGGGCTTTTTAAGACTTGGTTAAGAAATCTGTCGACACTCCTAGGTCACAATAACAGTATTTTCTGTGATTAACCTTAGAGTTTGGCCTTTTATCTTGTGGCCTTTAATCCGTCTTGGGGACCCTTTTATTTATAGTGAAGGCATATCCACTCTAATCCATATAGTGAGTCAGGTTTTCCAGAACCATCAGTCAAACCTGATGGATAAAACTTTACCTGCTTGGGAGTTCCGTAGTGGCCTAGTGGTTAGCATTCTGGGCTTTCACTGCCGTGGCCTGGGTTCAATCCCTGGATGGGGAACTGAGAGCTTTCTCTTCTGTTCCACCCATGTATGTATCCATTTGGGGGGCCTCCACCATATTGTTTTTCTTTCTATGGCTTGGTAATATATTTCAATATTTGGTACAGCATATCTCTCCTATTTGCTCTTCTTTTCCAAAACTCACTTAGCTATATATGGACTTTTATATTTCCATATACAATTGTATGCATTCATCTTGTCTCTAGATCCTTAAAAATATCTAGCTGGAATTTTTATTGAGACTACACTGAATTCACAGTTCAATTTGAAGATAATTGATATCTGTTCAATATTAAGACATCTCCTTCATAAGTATGGAATATCCCTCAAATCATCTTTTATATCCTTTAATAGAGTTTTAACATTTTCTCCAGATGTTCTGTGCATTCTTTGTTAAGCTAATTTCTAGACACTTCATGTGTGTCTAGACATACTTCATGTGTCTCATGGCTATTTGGAATAGACTCTTCTTTCTTCTTTTTTTATTTTTTTCTTTTCATCTAGTTGATTTTTGCTACTATAGAGAAAGGCTATTGTTTTTTGTGGATTGATTCTGCTTTCTTATATTGTAATCCTCACAAGCAGACTTACGAGAGTGATACTCTTATCCCATTTTGTAGGTGAAGTTAGTTAACTGAGCCAAGATCATTCAACTAATAAGGGGTGAAGCTAGTGGGTGATGATAAACAGTATCTCCCACCACAGGGAATTTTGACTGTGCAGGGGGGTAAGTAGCGACAGTATATTTAAAACTCCCTGGCATACGAAGAAGTGCTCAATCTACAAAATGGAAACTCCCTTTGCAAATAGTATTATTTGGCTATTCCTCTACTGACGCCTGCTGACTCCCAGGAACATGACTAACGCAAAACATGTGGTCCATGGCCCAGTCAATAACAGTGCAAAGAGAAGAAACTACCTCCTTTCCCAATGGGCCATTCTAACACATTCTTCCACCAGGTTAAAATCGGCCCTGTCAAGACAGCAGGATGCTCTGAATAGGGCTTCCCCAGACTCCCCGGCCGGGCTGGCACCTCCTGTCATTTCCCTTGTCATTTTTGCTGAAACCTAGTCCCAGCTGCCACACTAGCTCCCACTTGGAAGTCTCCTGTCTGGAGCCAGTGAGGTTTGTCTGCTTTCTTGGGTTTGGCTAATAAATTGGGATCGTGGGGTCAGGCAGCAGGGGACCTGGCACCCAGGGAGCCCCTGACACAGATTTTATTAGATTTCTCTTTGCAGGGCCCGGGATGCCATCCCAGCAGGGAGCCCACAATCGCTCAGTAACCAAGATTTTGTCATCTCTGGCTTGACAAGGTCATTTTTTACTAGAGAAGGAAAAATCCCACATTAATTATACAAGCAAACTGGGGCCAAGGCCGTTAGAGCTGGCCTCCCTCCTGTGTGAGGGGGGAGTAGGAGAGGAGGTTGGTTTCCTCTGTGAGTGGGGAGTGAAGCCAGGAGAGAGGAGGGTGTATGTGTGGAGGTTGGACTTCCGAGACCGTTCGTCTCTGAAATGCGTATGTGCTGTCTAATTCGAAATGTGTGTTTATCTACAAGAGACTGCAAGGCGACTGAACCATGGAACAAGCATGATCAAACCCACACGCATTCATTTACTCAACATATGTTCATAAAGCACCTGCTAGTTGCCAAGCACACAGCCAGGCATTGAGAAGGAAAAAAATGATAAAAGAAGTATACTTGCTGCCTTCTTAGCAGTCTGTTAGTATCATAGAGGGGTGGTACCCTACCAGCCTACCTACCCAGACCTGGAAAGTAAAGGTGAGCACACCATCACTCTTCAGCTGAAAGTTAAGAAACTCTTGCACCCTTCCTGGTAGACCCCTGTGACGGATGTGCAAATTCTGAACCATTAGGCATCATACCATTTTAGCTTGGGATCGCTGTAGGCATTGAGCTAGCAGTGGTAACAATGAACTCAAAGCCTAAATTCTTCCTGAAAACTTGGTATCAACCGCTTGGCTCATAAAGATGGAAGCGTAAATGAAGGCTCTTCTTTCAGGGCTGGTGATGCCTTATGCAGAAGTCACAAAGATTTTGTCAATCTATGAACATTTACATTAAGCTTGTTGGAGTACATTGGGCAGGTTTCCCATATCCCTGGCCTACATATGCCTGTTCACCATCTTACTCCATGATCTGCCTTGTAGTTGGAGACAGTCATTCATCCCCCATCATTACCACTCTCTCTACTGAGCTGTCTGTTTTGAAGTCTCTGGGAAGCCCATGGTTTCTTGTGTGCAGATGCTCCAGTAGCTACAACATTTGTACATTGGGTGTCTTCCACCTCCTGAAAGATTTCCCTTGACTACACTAGTTTATTTCAGTTCCTTTCAGCAAAAGAACATTTCTTCTTCTGCCTGTGTCTATATCCCACTCCCTCCTCTCCTCCTCTGAGGCTAGACCCACCATGCCCCCTACAAGAGTCTCTAAAGCACTCTTGATACAAAGTAGCAAAACAGCTCTGGCAGAGAACGCATCTTCCCTGTGCCATCTGCCAAAAAAGCTTCCAGAACATCAGTGTGACTCTAGGACCTGGGTCAGCTTCCGAATTCTGCCATGTTTGACCTAAGTGACAATCAGCTGGTAAATTCAACTCTCTGACCATTTTAATCTTTATCTGTAAATACAGATAGAAATAAAAAGCTCTCACAAGGAGAAGATCCATGTAAAGCTACTGATGATTCATTGCCTTTGACAGTATTGGCACTCCAGGAAGCCTCTTCCTATCTCACTTTCAGCAAATAACCTGAGCACTTGCTTTTACAAAATGATCAAGGCTATCTAGTATGAGTACAGCATCTCCCCTTTATTTCCTTCTAAATGTTGATGGAGGTGCATTCGGATAAAAGTCAGGAATCTGTGCACAACTTAGATGGGTCCTTGGCTTCATGGCGTCTCAAAGTACAATCAAAAGTGTCAGCCAGGGTTGAGATTTCATCTGGTGGCTGCATCAGGGAAGGATCCACTTCCAACCTCATGTAATTAGTGGTAAAACTCAGTACAAGTTCTGGGTACATATCAACCAATGAACCATCTGGGAAAAGCATATAGAAAGCAGGATGACCAAGGAGGCGGACGTTGTAAAGGTCTAGGTAAGAGAGGATCAGTGGGGAAACATTGGGCCATCACCAAGTACACCAACTAAAATCTCCCTCTGCCTGTTTCCTTTTCTGAAAATGGGAATAATAGAGCCTACCAGATAAGGTTATTGGAAGGACTGAATAAATTAGTCCTTTTAAAGTGCTTAGGATAGGGTCCAGCACAAAGTAAGTTTTCTGTTGGCATTAGCTATTTTATTATTATTATTTATAATCTAGTTCACCTGGCCTTGCCTTCTCTGATTCATATCCTGTTGTTTTTCTGCTCTTCTGTGGTCTTTCCTGGCTCATAAACACAGTGAGTATCTCTTCCCTGCTGACCCTGGGATCCCCTGAAGGCGGCTTTGATGGGTCTGCCTTTCTGCCCAATTTCTCTGCCTCTTATGTGGTTCCGCAGGAGCAAACCAGAGCATCCCAGACTGGTCGTCACCTGCAGGCTGAGCTCAGCTCTGGGCTTTGAGAGTGAGTGACTGAGTCCCTGGTCGGGACTTTTATTGTGGTTTCCTGATTGGTTCAGGATGGCTGGGCCTTTGCTACCCACCCCCATCTCCAAGTGAATTCCCAGTCCTGCCAGAGGCTGAAAGGAGAGTGACTTAGTCATTTGCTCCTCTGGCAACTGCTCCTGGCAGCAGTTCAAGGCAGCTTAGAAAACAGGGCAACAAGTGGCTGCAATATGTATTTCAAAAGCCTAGCAGACAAGAAAAGGAAATGAAAACCAGAAAAGCAGGGATAGTAATGTCTGAACCTGGAGGTACATCTAGACACCTCTAGGCACTGCAGACAATGCTCCCAGGCCCTCCAGGTAAGGGACATAGGAAAGCAGTACCAGCAAATGAGCTGGGGCTGAATGGCAAGGTTGATGCCCAGGGTGTCTCTCGCCTTCTCTGATATGCAAGTCAAAAATGAAGGAGGGGGGCTTCCCTGGTGGCGCAGTGGTTGAGAGTCCACCTGCCGATGCAGGGGACACGGGTTTGTGCCCCGGTCTGGGAAGATCCCACATGCCTTAGAGCAGCTGGGCCCATGAGCCATGGCCGCTGAGCCTGCGCGTCCGGAGCCTGTGCTCTGCAGCGGGAGAGGCCACAACAGTGAGAGGTCCGCGTACCGCAAAAAAAAAAAAAAAAAAAAAAATGAAGGAGGACTGCGTGGAGGACCATAACTAGGTACACCCGGCTTGGGGTCTGTGTTCAGAGTACAGGAAGGATGCCTTGTCCTGTGCCAGTCTCTGGCAGGACTCTTTGACACAGGCATGTTGAGATCCAGTGACTCATTGAACTGGACCACTAGAATCCTGCCTTTCTTAAGGAGAGTGTACATGGGGAACAATGGTAAGCAGTGATAAATGAGCTGGTATCTCTCCAACTAATTCCATTTTAGGACATCTGACTCTTATGAAAAAGGTGGATGTTGTCACTGCCTCCATTTCACAGATGAGGGAGGAAAACAAGGCACAGAGATGTGTAACTGTTGAATTAATGAATTTTTTACATGACTTCTGCCTCTCCAACCAGAATAGACGTTCCTTGAGAGCTGAGATTATCTGTCCTGTTCATCGTTTTATCTCAGGTATCTAAAATGGTCCCCGAAATATAGTAGATACTTAAAAACAAGTTTTTTAAATAAGCAAACTTATCAAAGACCAAAGAGCATTTAAACAGTATACCCCCAACTCTTATAGGCTACATTATATTGTCTCTGATTTGACGTGTGCTCTAATGTCAGTTGTAGTGTTGGCAAAGTCTGGGGCAAGGTTATGGGAATGTGCTCCACAATCACATTTCCCCAAATGGCTCTCAAATTTGGGAGCTCTTAAGAAAGACCCCTACAAAAAGTGAGATGACAATGTGTGTGGTTTGAATGTAGGAATGTTCCTTTCTTCCAGGACCCCATGTTCTGCCTTGGGTTGACCTTAGATCTAGATGGAGATGGTCCTCTATCCCTCTGCATCTGTATATCCACTCCAGGGAAAGGTTCTGCTTGGTTTTATGAAGATATGCTCATCTCACGGACTAATCACACTTACAAGGGAGTGAGGGACTGACATCAACAGTCTCACTAAGAACACTCAGATTGTGGGAAGAATGGTTTCACCTAGAGATTCTAGACTTAAAACAAACAAACAACAACAAAAAATATGCCCAGCAGGATTTCATACCACCAAGGTCTTAGTCATGATCCTTGGAAAGTTGTTGGCATTGTGACCTCTATTTACACTCCTTCATTTCCCTTTCACCATGCTCAAAGCATATACTGATAATTTTTCAGCACACTCCTTCCTGTTGAGCTCTGATGTACCTTTAAAAATAGTGCCTATGCATCTCCTTTATGTCTTTATCTTTTATAAGTCCTGACACACCCATCAGACCCATACATTGCTGATCTCTTACCTTCTCAGCTTCCCTTTTCCAGGTCTGGCCCTAACCTAGAATGGTTGAATGAAGCAGTGACCCACATAATGTAGTTGGGGGACAGTGAAAAACTCCTGTAAGGCTACAAATAACCCAGTAACTCAGTCATTTTTCTGCCATCTCTCTTACTACATTGGCAATTTTTTAAAATGGAGTTAACATCAGTCTAAATGTGATGCAAACTTTGGTTTTTCATTTAAATCTTATTGACTTTAAACAAGTCATTTAACATTGTTGAACCTCACTTTCTTTAAAATGTGGATAATATCTTCAGTCATCCTTCCTGCTCTCATCCTAGTGGGAGTATTCCAGCTTCTTGGGGAAATTTCAAGGTATTCATTTTTGTCTGGTACTTCATTCTTTGTTCTTTAGCACATTAATTTCTATAGTATGAGTTACAAATAATGAGTAAATGTCCTGCCATTCCCATCCTCTATGCATAACAAATGCAGCTGATAAGTTATAGCACTCTTCCTTGCTGAACTCAAAGAGGTCCTCAGTTTTCTTCTCAACATAGGGTCTTGCCTCAGAAATGAGGCAAGATTAGCCCTACAATAAACACTGCTGTGGTCATGTCTAACATATCTTAAAAGCAAGATTCAAAAGATCTATCTACCTACCTACTTGAATACACACAGATCAAACATTCAACAATAGTAAACTTCATAATGCCTGCCATTCAATTAAGAATTAACAGACATGCAAACAAAACATAAAATAATGAGGAGAAAAATCAATCCATTGAAACTTACTAGAACTGACACAGAGGTGAGAATTAGTAGACAAGGACATTAAAAGTTATTATAACTCTACTTCATACCTTTAAAAAAATTACATAGAGACAGGTAAGATATAAATATAAACCAAATCAAATTTGTCATTTAATCTAAAATGTTTGAGAGAAAATTCTACAGTGTCTGCAGATTGAATGTAACTGAAAAAAAAAAATAGTAAATTTGAAGAAATAGAAATGATGTCCCCAAAATAGACAGATTAAAAAGTCTTAAAAAATGAAAAGAGCATGTGTGAGCTGTATGAAAAATTCAAGTGACCTAATATACATTGATACAGAGTACTCAACAGAGGAGAGAGGGTAGAGAAAAAATATTTGAGGAAATAATGACAAATTTTATTAAAAGTATAAATACCCAAACTGAGAAGTTCTATGCATCCTAAACATAGAAATACAGAGAAAGCTACACCAAAGCACAGCATAATCAAATTTCTCAAAACCAGTGATTAAGGGAAAACTGTAAAGTAGCCAAAGAAAAAGGTCATGTTAACCACAAAAGAGCAAACATAAGTATTGCAGCAGATTTCATGTCAGAAACAAAAAAAAACAGTGGAGCAGCATTTTGAAGTACTGAAAGGAAAAAGAGAAAAAGAAAAACCCATCAGTGTAGAATTCTCTACCCAGCAAAAACGTCTTTCAAACACGAAGGAAAATGAAAGGGTTTTTTTTAACATACAAGCACTGAAATAATTTGTCACCTGAAAATGGTAGTTATACTACAAGAAATGATAAAAGAAAGACTTCAGGCAGAAGAAATGTGACGCCAGATGGAAATATGCATCTAAACCAGTGTTTCTCAACTGTTTTTCATTATCATCCCCCTAAGGAGTCTTTTGAACATTTTTTCCCTAATTGCCACCTCATAACATTTTAATACCACAGATACAATGTATACTTGTTCATGCACTGCATGTATATCTTGGCTTTCTACATTAAAAGCAATATTTTTTGCCCCCACCCCCCAAAATCAGTTTCATCCACTTGGAGGCAGTATCATCTCCACTGATAATACATGATGTTTCACTTTTCTGTTGGTGCTGTAAAAAAATTTACCACAAACTTAGTGGCTTAAGGCAACACAAATGTGTTAACTTACAATTCTGTAAATCAGAAATCTGAATAGGTCTCACTAGACTAAAATCAAGATTTCGGCAGGGCTGTGCTCCTTTCAGAAGCCTCAAGAGAAGAATCTGCTTCCTTGTCTCTTCTAGCTTTTAACGGTCACCTACATTTCTTGGCTCGTGATCTCCTCTTTCATCTTTAAGGCATTAATGCTACAACCCTCTGACTATTCTGTTATAATCATACCTACCTCTGACCTCAGCCTCTGAATTAAGCCAGGAAAAGTTCTTAACTTTCAGGGAATCATGTGATTAGAATGCATCCATCCAAATAATCCAGGATAATGTTCTCATCCCAAGGTCCCTAAACTTAATCACATCTGCAAAGTCCTTTTACCATGGAAGAAAAATATTGATAGGTTCTAAGAATTAGGACATGGACATCTTTTTTGGGGGGGAGGGAATCGGCATTATTCTGCCTACCGCACATAATTTAAACAAAGAAATAAGTATAATAGTATAGGAAACAGCGACTATGTGGATAAACATATATGATTTTGTTCTTATTATGTAAATCCTTAAAATACAATTGACTGTTAAAACAAAATAACCATGCAGTACATGGTTTATAACTTATATAAAGGAGACATGCCTTATAAATGCATGAAATCTAAGTACACTTACATTTAAGGTTCTTATAATATACATGACGTGTATAATATCACTTTTGTTAAGGATGTATACTGTAAACCCCAAAACAACTACTAAAATAAAATAATAAAAAGATATTTATACCTAAAGGAAACAAAATGGAGTCATAAAGAATACTTAGTTATCTCAAAAGAAAGCAGAAAAAAAAATCAGAACAATGAGATAAGACAGAAAACAAAGAACAAGGTAGTAGATTTAATGAATCATATAAATAAACACTATAAATGTACATGATTTATACACTCCAATTAAAATGCTGAGATTGTCAGGCTGGATAAAAAAGTAAGACATAACTAATGCCAATATCCTGATTCAGTCAGACCTAGGTCACATCTTAAATAAGAGTTGGAGCCAAAGCACATGAGCTTAGAGTGGTGAGGAACTGGTTCCCCAGGAAGCAATCTTGGTAGAATTTCTATAAGAAGAGTGAATGGACACCGGGAGGACACTAGAGAGAAAAAATCAACAGATGGCTTCTCTTCCTAATGTGGAAAAAATATTTCTCCCTTCCTAATTTTTTCCAACAGAGGGCAACTTTGAATTAACTCCTTCTTTGGCCATTTTGAGATGTTTTCATAAAATAAATTATCTTCCTCTCTTCTCCTCTTTCCTTGGATCATTATCTCCTCCTTTCTCACTAGATTGTCATTTGTGTTTATCAGTCAGTCTGTTTACCTTAAGAATGAACAGATTATCTAATCTGAACAAATGTAGCCTATGAAATCTTCAAAAAGAAGTAATATCCTTGACTATCTCTCCTCTAGACTGCCAACTACACAAACTATACTATTTATTCATCTCCCATTCATTCATTTTTTCACTCATTTATGACCAAGCTCAAATGTCACCACCTCAAAGAAGCCCTGTGTGGTGTTGGCCACACTTTCCTCTGTGTTCCTGCAACATGTTTGAAATCCTATTTGAAATGATCTGTGCTTTCTTTCTCTCTTTCCCACAATAGTGAATTATTTACAATAGATATGATAGATAACTTTTTTAAAAAGTTTTTATTTTATTATACTATTTATTTTTGGCTGCATTGGGTCTTCATTGTTGTGCGGGCTTTCTCCAGTTGCAGTGAGCGGGGGCTACTCTTCATTGCAGTGCGCGGGCTTCTCACTGTGGTGGCTTCTCTTATTGCAGAGCAGGGGCTCAGTAGTTGTGGCACACAGACTCTGTAGTTGTGGCTTGCAGGCTCTAGAGTGCAGGCTCAGTAGTTGTGGTGCACAGGCTGAGTTGCTCCACGGCATGTGGGATCTTCCCAGACCAGGGATCGAACCCGTGTCCCCTGCATTGGCAGGTGGATTCTTAATCACTACATCACCAGGGAAGTCCCAAGCTTTTTTATCTTTATAGTCCCCAGTATCTAGCAGGAAGCCCAGTAGATAGCCCAGTAGTAGAATCATAGATTCTTAGTAATTATTTTCTAAACTAATCAATACAGAGATGAATGAATGAATGAATGAATGTCCCCTGCTGCATGGCAGTGTCCCATTATCCCTACCTGCGTCTGTCCCCCAGATGGCTAACAGGTTTCATCTTCACAGCCTACCATGAATAATACATGGTGTCTCTCTTGAGCTTTGTCTTAATAAGGATCATCAGGTGATGCCTGGGTTCAGTAGAAAGACCACAATGGATCAGCAAAGTCTGGCAGAGTTGCTGGAATGGTGAGAAATAACACACGTGATGAATCTCTGCAGCTGCTGTCTTTTGCTATACCCTCTGCTCAGTTTTGTCTGTCGGCCAGTTTACTGGTCATATTCCAGTGCTGAACCCAGCAGGCCCCATTGTAGCCACAGAGATTCTGGTCAAGGAATGGCCAAGATCATCAAAAATCAAAAGCCATATCAGATCAATTTTCTTGTAAATTCCTGATCAAGAAATGTGCTAGGGTCACTGATCTTGACATCACTGATCAATCAGTCTGATCCCCTGACCCCGGAGCCCAGCTGAATCCATGCTGGCTCCTTCCCAGGTTTACCACGACTCACAGACAAAGGCAATTGCAGCCGGACACTCACACCCCCAGCCAACTCTCCCTTTTTATACAAATTACAGGGCATAAGTTGCTTCCTGTGAATACCAAGCCCTGCTCAAATTTCCTTTCCTGAGACGGAAACATTTTTTGACTTCCAGCTGAACAGTTCTCTCCTTGATACCAATTCCATCTCATGGAGCCAAGCAGAAAACTCCAGATACATCTAAACCTTCCCGGTGTGGGCCCTGTCAGAGCATCCTTCTAAGCCAAGAGCAGACTCACTGCAGATGTTCTCTCCCTGCACCACGCAGCATCTCTGTCTCTGCCATGATCATTTCTTCTTCTCACCTTCCTTCAAGTCATACCTGACTTTCAGATGCTGAAAAGATTCTCTCTTTATAGCCTCCCCAACCATTCTGCCCAGGGAGCAGTTTGAGGTGCCCATCTCTGTACACAATCCACAGGCCAGTGGAATTTGGGGCACATCTTTTGTTTCTGGAGGGTCTAATGAAACAGTGTGGATCCTGTGTTCTGCGTGTCCCTCACCATCCAAGCTTTCTTGGGTGACTCTATTCCCTTCTTGACTGCTGCAGTGGGTATTTCCCAAGAGTATGTGCCCTTCCTGTCTGTGGCCCCATAGTTCCGTCCTTTTTCTGTACTAGCGCTGTCCATGTTAGCGGTGATAGTCCATGCTCGGCAGAGCACACCTGCTCTGGATCTTCCTGACAATGTTCATCATGTGTCTACCCAGCAGACACCAAGCCCATCCCTCACTTTACCCTGACGCTTAGATGTGCAGTTCTCATTTTCAACTTAATTATTGTGATAGTCAAGAAGGAAGAGAGAAGATGCAGTAATGGACACCGCCAATGATCTGGAACTCCTACACGTGCTCCACCCTGAAGAGTCCTGGACACTGAAAGATGGCAGTGCTGTGTTTTCTTCCTACTATTAGGACTGGAACTTCCCTGCAAACGCTCTCCACTGATTTCCCTGATACTGTGTGTCCCCTAGAAACTAGCTTCTCCTTTCCTTTAACAGAAATGAAAAAATAGTTATTATTTTTCAGAGAGATGAAATTTTTGGGGCCTCATGTATAAATGCACTCAAGGGGGGGTCTAGTTAAAGTTTTGAAAAGCAGACCAAGACCAGAAATCTGTGTTGGCACAGGACCTGACACATCAAAGGTATTTAATAAATGTTTGTTCTATGAATGAGTGAATGAATTGATTAGTGCCTGTAAATGTCTAAAGAGCTATGTTTATATCTGACCTACTTCTGTCTCTTCAAACTGGTCTTGTGCACAGCTACACACACACACACACACACACACACACACACACACACACACACACCTTCTACCAAAATTGATTAAATATCTTGAGCCTGATTGTGCAATCTCCCTGGTTTTTCCTTGAGTGCTGCTGTCCTACACTCTGTGCTCAGCTCAGATTTTCTACACCCTGATTCTGATCTTCCCTTTGCCAGTTATTTGTGCTTTTTCTCTTCCCAAAGAAATACCTACCAGCCACTGGGGGAAACGTGTTCATAGCCCTCTGTTCATTCAGGAAGTAAAATGTCAGGCTTCTATAACTATGTATATGTGGAGGGAGGGATCTCATGCAGATAAGCTCTTACACCCTGCATTCTGGATCACTTCAAGATCTACTTGCTATTTTAGATCCATCACCTGGATCCACTGACATTTTCCTCCTGAGACTTTGAAGCGTTTAATCCTGAGCTAATTCTATCTAAGGGTACCGTATGTGAGTCTTGTTAACCATTCCATATACACATAAGAGAAACTATAAGAGTTCTAGGGCAGAGCTCTGCAAAGCAGAGGCCTTAAAATGGAAACATCAGAGAAAGCAAATGTGTCTTCCAAGCAGAAGACTGGGTTCAATCCTGGTCCTACCATTTACTAAATGTTTTCTCTTGGGCAAGTTATTACCCATTTGGAACCTAATCTTTTCATCTGGAAAATAATAATCATAATAGTACCAACTTCTAAGGGATGCTATGAAAGTTGAATTAGATAGTTTGTACAAGCACTTAACATGCTGCCTGGCACACAGCTAAAGCATTCCTCAGGCAAGGAAATTCACTAGTTAACCACCTACCTGAGGAGTAAAAAGTCAGAACAGTATCTTATAAGAATATCAGGTAGAATCTGAGCATCCTGACCACATCCCTGGGATAAAGCTGTTCTAGGAATAGACTGTTCTAGAAAAGAGGATGTTAAAGTTAGAGCTCAAATTTCAGACTATTTTAGTAGACACATAACTCTCTAAGTCAAAAGATAAATACTGATACATTAAAAATCAAATAGACTAAATGCAATGTGGCACCCTGGATTGGATCCTGGAACAAAGCATGACCATAGGGCTTCCCTGGTGGCTCACTGGTTGAGAGTCCACCTGCAAACAAAACAAAGCAAAACAAAACATGACAATAGTGGAAAAACTGGTGAAATATAAATAGAGTCTGGAGTTTAGTTAATAGTAATTTACCAATGTTGGTTTGTTTGTTCTGCCATGTGCACCATGGTTGTGGAAGTTGTTAATATTAGGGTAAGTGGAGTGAAAGATATACAGGAACTCTCTATATTAGCTCTGAGACATTTCTGTAAATCTATGGTTTTCCAAAATTTAAAAATTTTTTTTAAAAAAAATCGAATAGATCTCTTTGGACTTTGGAGAACTTTCCATAATGGACTCACTTAGACTTAAAGCCATGTCTTTAATTTTTAGCTTTCTGGGTGATACCTGGAAAGGATGGAAGATCTGAATTCCTTCTCCCTGGATGAAGCCAGCATGAGAGTCACTCTTGCTGCCTTATCCTGGATGATTTTCTCATTCCTCTAAATCTGGCTTAGCAGAGGAGGGGTCTGTTCCAGGCCAAAGCCTGGTCGCCAGTTTAGCTTAATCTGAAAGAAAGATGAGGTGTCAGAAGGGAAAAATGTCCAGCATTTGCTTTCCCTGAGCTCATTTTTCTCAGAAAAGTCAATGAATGTCTTATGACTATACCTCCTCTCCCCCTCACACATTGTCTCCACTGAACAATGTTCCTGGCTGTAGTTGAGAGAATTCATAATGGCTTCTGGAAAACCTGATGCAGGTCCCTGGATCTCCAGCCCTGATGGCTAAGACAAGAGGTAGATACAGTATTTCATTAAGCAATGACACTGATTCAAGAATGGTTTAGAGGGCTTCCCTGGTGGTGCAGTGGTTGAGAGTCCGTCTGCCGATGCAGGGGACACGGGTTCGTGCCCTGGTCCGGGAGGATCCCACGTGCCGCGAAGCGGCTGGGCCCATGAGCCATGGCCGCTGAGCCTGCACCTCTGGAGCCTGTGCTCCGCAGCGGGAGAGGCCACAACAGTGAGAGGCCCGCGTACTGCAAAAAAAAAAAAAGAATGGTTTAGAAAGTTTTACACACTTAACTGAAGTCTCATCCCATGAAATGAGGAAACTGAGGCTCAGCAAGTCTAGAGGACTTGTCCAAGGCTACATAAATATATATGAGGAGCCATACAGAGGTGGAGCCACATAGAAATTCCACTTTTTCCCTGTTTCCCTCAGATACGTGCACACATGCATACATACACACACGCCTTCCCCAGAGGTGAAACCATCTCTGACTTGACGAAATGTGGGCCAGGCAAGTGTACTAAGTGCTTGACAGGCATTTAATTCTAACACGTATCTGGTATTAACCCTGTTTTACCAAAGGGGTAAAGAGAGCCTACAGAAGTTTATTAACTTATGCAAGGTTTATATTATTTATAAAGTGGCAGGGCTAGAATACACTCTCAGCCAATCTGATTCCAAAGTCTAGGTTTTCAATCACTTCACCCTCAATAGATATTTACTGAATGAATTAATGAATGAAAGAATGGATGGACAACTTTGGGGGATGAGTGCCTAGTAATCTCAATGATACTGCACTCTGGATCCTATGTCTAGACCATGTGAGATCATTCCAACCCTTGTTAGAGAGTGAGGTGAAAGCTGTGGATCTATGTGAAAGCACAGGGAGAGAATAAATAAATAAAGGACTTGTCACCACCATTGAATTAAAAAGAAAAAAATGAACTGAGCAGTGATGACAGTTATAAACTGAGTACACCTAACTTTTGAGTGCAGAAATAGTGGAAAGAGTAAGAGAAGGTCCAAAATCCCCATCTCCCTATTCTACCCTCCTATCATGTGCCTCTCACCAGGCAAGATCTGGAAAGGACAGAAAAACTCTCCAAGAGGAAGGCTCCAGGTTATCTTTAGAGACATGGTGGAGACGGATGAAGCGTATGGACTGGAGATCAAACCTCTGCCCTGCAAATCAGGTGGCAGGAAGATATCTTATCACACGGCGGAGCTGAGTGCTATCTCCTGTAGGTCTTCCTTTCATTTCCACTGGAGTGGACAGTCCCTGCAAGACTAGTGAGCATTCTGCTCCCCTGGGTCCCTTGTCTTTTTGTCTTTTCTCCCTTCTCTTGGAGCCTTGACAGGTACTTAATGTATGGTAAGGAGAATAATACCGCCTGAAAATATTTTAATTGATAGAGACAAACACAAAATGTAAAGAAAACCTTAGTTCTGTTTCTCACTAGCTGTTGAATGTTTGACTTTGGGTAAGATGTTCAGCCTCCCTGGGCCTCTTTCTTTATCTAAGAAATGAGATAACACTCCCTAACTACCATGGGTATTAGGAGAATTAGACATCATCTCTCCAGAATCCCTTATGCTGACAGAGTAGATGCCCTATACAACTTGTTTTTATATTTTTATCTTTATTGTCATCATTGTCTATTTTATAAAACCTGTTTACATCAGCAGAGTCTCACAGGCACATGCCACCCAAACACAAGGACTGAGGCCTCATGTCCCCCAAATCCTGATACCACACAGGCAGATGAAAGCTTGAGCCTTAATAGGGCTTATCATCAGAGTGGAGAGATGAGAGTGTTCATCTGGGCTGGAAAAAGAAATAATGTGTCCAACTTGGCTGAAAGAGTTCCTTTTGGAGCCTCTAAGTTCATCACCTCATCCAGTCAGCTAGAGGGGGGGATGCCATCTCAGGTTGGGTTGCTGTGAAAAGATGGTCTTTGCTATCCATAGTCAGATTGTCAGTGAAATTCAACCTGAGCTCCAGACATGGACAGACTGATTAGCAAGAACACACACCATCAACAAACAAAACTAAATTAAACCTTATCTTTGGGGATATTACCTTGGATTCTTTTCTTCTGCTGCTTGATCCACCTTTAATGGATTTGGCTTAAAACTAGGGCAAAACAGTATATTAAAACCCAAGACCCTGTCCCAAGACTCCAGGAGGAGTGAAAAAGCCTGGAGAGAGCCTCGGTGTTCTCATTTGGGTGCACCTCCTGGAAAGAAATAACATTGTAATCATTGGGAAAATGACCAGTGCCCCGATCAACCCTACCCATACAGGATATAGGTAGAGGAAACAGGGCAGGGTTTTTGATGGGGGAATATTCCCTAAACGAGGTCCTTGGGAGAGAGGTAGGTATCCTCGGAGTTCAGGGCAGGAGTTTTCTGAAAAAAGAAAGGAGAAAACTGCATAACGACATCACCAGCAACAATCATGGTGACTAAAAAATAATGATACCAACAACAAAAACAGCAATAGCATCAACTATCTAGATGGAGGTTTAACACCAGACCCAGGGAAGAAGAACAGCAGGGAAGAAGGAAGGAAGTAAAAGGGAAGAAAAGGAGGTGATGGAAGGAGGGAAACTATTTTTTTAAGTCCTAATTTTTTTTTTTTTTTTTTCAGTACGCGGGCCTCTCACTGTTGTGGCCTCTCCCGTTGCGGAGCACAGGCTCTGGACGCACAGGCACAGCAGCCTTGGCTTACTGGCCCAGCCACTCTGCAGCATGTGCGATCTTCCTGGACCAGGGCACGAACCCATGTCCCCTGCATCGGCAGGCGGACTCTCAACCACTGCGCCACCAGGGAAGCCCTTAAGTCCTAATTTTATACTTGATAAAAATACAATGCTTTTTTTACATCATTATTGTTTTTTAATCCTCAGAACTACCTTATGAGTTGTCTGCCATTTTTCATATAAAGAAATTGAGACAAACAAATGCGACAACTTCTCCCGTCTCATAGCTAGTAAGTGTGAGAAGTGGAACTGCTGACCAGGCCTCCTGGTACATTCTCCCAGGCTGGTCCTAGGAGTGAGTGTGATGCAGGGTGTCAGGCTGGACTTAGTGATTGTCTTCACAAAGTCATGATCCCACCCCAGGGAGCGATGGCCTGGTTTTCCTGCCAATTCACACTGGTAAGGAGAGGTTCACAGCATTCTCTGTTACCCCCCATCCTACTGTTAGGAGTTATTTAGTACCAAAACACACACTCAGGTACATACAACTTGCAATGGCCCCATTCCTGGGTAAAAGAAAGACAGAGGCTAGGATACCACAGACTTTCATTCTCCTGACCCACTTTGTGCATAATTATGCCCTTTCTTCTTTCTTCCTTCTTCCTTGTTTTCCTTGCTGTGATTCTCATCTGGCTTGCTTTTGTGTCGTCTCATCTTCTTTCTTCTTATGCCGGGAGTGTTGGGTTTTTTTTTTTTCCTCTCTCTCTCTTTTAAGGCAGTTGTTTCCAATAAATCCTCACTTGTTTTCTTTAAGTTGTTCTGTTATTTTAAGTTTCCTCTTCCACAACGCTCTGTCTGCATTTCTGCTTTCCATCTGGGCCACTTGGTCGTCTCCATTTCTGGAATGAAGACAAAGGAAGGTATTAGAAACGTACAGAATCTGGCTTGCTTCTGGGAACAGAAAGGCATGACCAAGGACTAAATCACATCTGCCGATCTTTCCAGCACTTTTATTATATCTCAGGTCAACTAGTAACACAGTTGGAGGTAACTTGACTGGCCACTAGGACAATTAGTTTTCCTGGTTTCCGTTAAGGCTCTCCAGTTATGCACTGAGTAGGGACCTTCAATCTGAGCGCTTCTATGTGTGTCTATCAGTCGGGATCATGGAAGAAAGCAAATGGCACACTGTTTAAATTGGACAACTTAAAATGAGTTTAATACAAGGATGATTTACAAAGGTGTAGGCAGGCTGTGGACAAATCACAAAGGGCGGGACAGTGTTCTGTGGATAGCAGCAGCAGAGCTCTGTTACCTGCTGTGGTCCTGAAGGGAAGGGGTTGGGAACAGCACCCTGGAGGGAAACGGCCATGTGACAGGAGCTGCAATCTTAGTGAACAGAGGTGGCGAGCTCGGTACTCACAGTAAGAGAGATGAGAGAATACAAGCTTTCACCTCACTCTTATTCTTCTCTGAACTGTCCTGCTGGAGCTCCCCATTGGCTGCCCCAACCAGAAGCCAGAAGTCAAGAAAACCCGTTGGGTTGGTCAATATTGGTCAAACTTCTGTGTCACAGTAGGAATGGGTGGAAAGTGGATCAGGAAGGCCAAATAGAAGTTACCCAGCAAAGCGAGAATGCAGGTACATAAACTTCTGTGCTCACATATGCATTCATGTATGCGCATGAGTGTGTGCTAGGCTGATGAAAAGAAACTTGATTTTGCTTTAAGGGAGGAGTCATTCAGGGGCTACCTCTTGTTCTGTTTGGCCTATATTGGTTACTGAGTATCTTGTTTTCTTCTAATTCTAATTGCTGAGTGTTTGAAGAACTGGGCAGAGTACTGAGAAGTGGGAATCTCCTCTGGGATCATATGTGTGGAAAGCTATCTTCAGATAACAAGATGGCAAATGTTTACAATCTCCGGGATGAGCTACATCAAAAAGAAAGACTTAATCCTGCCTCTAAAGAACTCATTCCAGGAGAAATAAAAGTCAAATCAAAGGTGAATCCTTCTATTAATCCTAACCACCACACCTGAGCGGATGATAGAGCCTTATCCAACTAATGGGGCATTAGGGAAAAAGACTTTTTCTCGGAGCTTTGGGCGAGAATGAAATCAAGGACTGGGTTGAGTCAAAAGCTCAATAGAGACCTAAGGTGGAATACAGAAACTCTGAAAGAGATGCTAAGTTGGTAAGTCCTACAGAGTAGGTATTTCATAGTTGGCATATTGAATCTTTTTAACACAGCACATTATCCATAACCTAATGGTAGCACTTATACTTTGGGGTGTGTTGTTAGCATGTCTCTATCATTAGGTCAGGAAGGTCTTGTTGACCACTATATCCCTAACACCTATAGCTTAGCACATAGGTGGTTCTCAGCTTTAATCTACTGGATGAATGATATTTGTCCATTTCAAGGACTTTACATTGCACTAAGGTTTACCTCTGGGTTCCACTAAGTTGGAATACATAATACAGGCTTCACTTTAGCCAACTGCTCCACAAGGTTGGGGTCATGAGTTTACTTCAGACCCAAGGGGAGGCTATTTCTCTTATGAGTTTTCAGGTGGACACAATTCACCACATTTGACTTGGATTTACCCACAGCTCCTGTATCCTTGTTCCAGCCTTTTCCAAGGCCCAGATCATTAAGTTCTAACATACTCCCCTGCTTTTACTCCACCTACATCCCCCCACCTACATCCTCTTTTGAACCCAGGCTTTAGATGGATGACTCCACATATATAGCTGCTTTTAAAAGTGACAATTAAAAAAAAAGTGACAATTAGTTTCCTCAGTTTTCTTATTCAAAGAATATATTTATTTAATTCCATTTTCTAAGGAGTTATAGATACTTGAGACAGGAAAAGGAGACATAAATATTCATTTGGTTGGTATTTGATCCTTGCCCTTCCATCTCTACAATCACTCTACTATTGTAATTCTGAACTTATAAAGGAGTAAGCCGATCACCGTGAAAATGAGATGACTTATCCAAGGTCTCATGGTGAGTCAGCGACAGCTGTACCATGATCAATCTGTGACAAACCCTTCATTCTTCCTATTCTACCAATAACAATGGACCCCACTTCATCCCAAGTCCTCCTGTAACTGTGTCACTTTAAAAGAACTGAGAGGGAAGGAAGGGCACAACTGTCTTTCCTTGGCAAACCCCGTTTCCATTAGAATTTAATTTAGATTTAATAAAATGCTTAATGAATCTTAATTAAACGCAAATTGAAATTAAAAAAAAAGGTTTAACAAGGTTTAATAGTGATGTGAGAGATCACACAATTCCACTTCAATAAATATTTTCCTAAAAACAAATAACCATTTCATTAGTGAGGAAAAATGTTGCCATTAAATCTAAATTAAATTAAATTATCCATAATTTACTGGCGTAGTTAACAGTATATGTTAATGAAAAATATGTAAGGATTTTTTTCCCCTGCTTGTTACAAATGACTCCAGTTTAGAGAATTTTAAAAACACACTTGAGTAGAGTGTAGTGGGCAGATGGTCTAAAGCCAATAAACCATCTCTGAGTCTCTGTCTTCCCATTCACAGAGACAGTGAGGTAAAGAAAGAGGAGATATGGGCTTTCCACAAATGCCACCTGGATTTCCACCAATGTCACAAGCATACAGTGGGGTATTGATCCGAGTGGGTGGAAAGACTGTGAAGCTAGGGGATCTCTGGCTCAAGAAAAAGGTGAAGAGAAAATTCAGGCCATATGAAATGGCACATATCAGATATGATAAGGAAAGATTGAGGATGCAGGATGTGAGAGGGGAAAAAAGAGCCAAACATTCATTCCTGTTGCACATGCATGTGTGTGTGTGTTTATACTTCCAATTTTTTATTTCTTCATGGTTGAGCATGAAGCATGTAAGGGAGAGCCTGTACCAGGGAGAGAGAGACAGAGACAGAGAGACAGAAAGAGAGAGAGATAGGTAGATAGATTTCCAGAACAGGGGATCAAGTTCCAGAGTGGGGGACAGGTTTCCAGCAAAGAAGATAAGGCTTTAGGGAAAGGGCAATGGGTTTCCAAATAGGGCCCTCATTTGTGTTCTACTCTACAATGCTGTTGGGAGGGATGTGAGCTGAGTTGTGTAACTTTGCAGCAATTTGAGGAGTGTCAGAGACAGCGTATTGCCAGCCAATATTATCATTCCAACACGTAATTAATATAAAGATATTAATGCAATGTTTTCATTCTATTTTATATCAAATTCTTTAAATCTGGTGTTTTACATTTACAGCACGTCTCAGTTTAGACTGGACACATTTCAAGTGCTCACTAGCTACATGTGGCCACCATATTGGACAGCATGGATCTAGTAACTTCCAAAGTACAGCACAAACATTTAGGGACATGGGACAAACACTCAAATTTGTAGATGGATATTCAGCCAGAAATTATTGTTTAGTTGCAGTTATTGAATATTGTGAAAAAACGTGATTTAACTGAAATTATTCACACATCAGTAAATGATGGACGTGAACAGTGCCAATAACAACAACAAAAAAAAAGTTAATAGGGAGTCAGTGCATGACAGTGGATTCTATTAGAAAGACTAGTAATATTTTAACATTTGAAAAGTGATAGGATAAAAATCTCAGAGAAAATAAAGACTCGGAAGTAGCATCACAGTTAGAAATTCTTCTCTCTTCTTCCAATGCCAAGAATTGCCATTGGCATTAGAAATCTAGGGTAGGATTACTTAGTTTCTTAGGGTTTATAAACACTGTGAGGATGGGTGTCAAATCTGTCTTACCACTGGAGTAACCTCATTGCTTAGTAAAGTGCCTCTACTTTAGTAGATGCTCAGAAAAAAATGTTTCTAGAATGAATAAAATGAAAGACAGGAGAGTAGACAGAAAAAGCATGTGCAATTTTCCTGAGAGTTGAATACAGAGATGCAAAGCCAGAAAGGAAAATCCCACGTGAGGGGAGGGGTTAATGCCACCTCTCTCCAGCTGTGCCTTGTCTTCACTTTCATTCCAAGGGGATGAGACAAAACATTTATAGTTTTCCTGCCCTGAGATGTCTCATCCACTTCCCTGGAGCTGCAGAAAAGGGTTATACAACAATCTGGAGTATTTCTCCAACCTTCCGATTTCTAGTTTTACTCTCTCCAGTCTAGTCTTCAAACGGACCCCAGAGAATAATTCTTGACAGCATATGACTTCCTCTAGGGCAAGTTTTGTTCATCTCCATGTACCTACCTCAGTGTCTAGTGCAGTGCATTTCACCTAGTAAGCCCTCCTAAAACAGCGGTTTGGAAGGAAGGAAGGGAGGGAGGGAGGAAGGAAGGAGGGAGGGAGAAAAGAAAATAAAGGAAGGGAGGAAGAAAGTTTAACAAAAAGTCCCATCAGCATTTTCAAGATGTCCTTGTACTTTAATGGGACATGATTTCGGTTAAACCTAAATTTGGTAATTTTGACATTATTTTAACTACACATTCAGGTCTAAAGTATTTATCTGCCAAAGCAGGGGAAATGCATTTGCTCTGGTTCACATGTGCAAACACAACGTTTCTGTAAAGTGCTTTTTGTTCATCAGGGCAAAGTTCTTAGGTCCACACATCACTAAGACATTTTTGAATATGATAATGGTTCTGTTTATTCTGTCTCCCAGGAGATAGAGACAACTTGATATTTGCAGTACAAGAGACCCTCTTCTTAAGGCTGATTGATCCTTCATGGTTCTGTATTCTCAGACACAGATGCTGTTTAGTATGGCCATCAGCTCTGTGTTAGAGGAGTTGGGCTACAGACATTTTAAAACCCTCATGCCCTAGATAAAAATACTGTGTATCTGAGCCATTCTGAAAGGGGAAACAAAGTAATCTAAAGAGGCATTTTTGTAAAAGACCAATTTGTAGAAGTACTAGATGTTTTCTCTCTAGAAAAAAAAATTGAAGATTGAAGATTGAAGGCCCTCCTGTCTGGGCTTTGTTATCTATTATTAGTTTTTCTGTTGGAGAGAAGTGAGGATATAGAGTTTTAACATTAAAAATACTAATAAGTATTTCAGCTGTCTTGGTATTGTGAGCTGAACACACCTGTATTTTTAATTAGTCCTTTCATAAATGTGATTATGGCATGTCATGTGATCATCCTTGAAACCAACGCCTGAAACTTTGAAAGGACAGCCATTCAGAGTCCCAGGGCTTGGACGGTGCACACAGGGATGTCCTGGTAATTGCATTAACAGTGTTATCAAGAGGTCTCCAGATCCAAATGATTTTCCTGTCTGTAAATTAAATAATAATATGGAAACAAAATCCACTGGGTCCAACAGGAAAGCACAAATATAACAGTGAGAATTTCCTGTCATGAGGACATTTCAAACCCCTGTAATCAAAAAGCCTACTGAATGGAGCCTGATGAAGCCCTCAGCCTCAGAGAATAAGTCACAGGGCATTCAGAGCTTTTGCCAGTTTCACCAGGATGAAGAGCTCAAGGTCCCACAGGGGCCAAAACTAAGCTTGAGGAGAGAGGGTGCAGGGCATCAACAGTGATTCTATGAAAAACCCTCTTGGACACTCTGGCTTCTAAATTTCCATGGAGAAAGCATCCTACTCAGTGGCTGATGTAATTAAACAGTTCTTGGCACTCATGAGAAAGTATGCATTTTAGTTTTGAGTATACGAAGGGCAACAAAGGCCTCCATCATAAGCTCATAGACTGACGAAAGCTCATTCTGATTCTTGCAAGTCATGCCAACCTGATGAGGGAGAGATATAGCCTTTGCTGATCTCCAAACCCCCTGGTTCACTGTGACTTGATGGCTAAGGCTTAGAAGGCTAATTGCCTTCAATCCATTCTTTTTCTTACATGAAGGGTTTTCTTCTTTATGTCCCAACACTTGTCCTTATCATTTCTTCTTAATGGTGATTAATAGAGAAAAGTCTATGCAAACCTACATTAGGTGAAGATTCCCCTTCTGGTCAACTTCCCATGTCAGAGAGTGTGACTTGGTATCAATGCTATTAAGTCCCCAAGAGTACTGGGAAATGTGGCTGCAGGTGATGAAGTCTAACCAAGGATTACGAATAACTTACTTGCTTCTCCATGTGAATGGTGGGATGGGTTTAAAATTTAAATATTAAAAGCACAATAAGAGATATATTTTTGAGAACTGATGTGTTTATTACTAACATAATGATTTTAAGTAAAAAAAAAAAAAAAAGACCTTTTGGATATCTGGTGGCTTAAGTGTAGATTTATAAAAACCTGCACAAAGATAAAGTCCAAAATTTACACTACAAACTCCAGTTATTATCTGCCCAATAGAGCACATTTTAACAAAATTGAAAGAGAGTTTTGGTGACTTTCAAGCAATCCCTTACTCAAAAATCTGGCAATGTATTTCAGGAAATAAATGCAAGAAATTCTGGGAGTCCCATAAATGTCCCCAAATTTAGAGGGATGTTGCTGGAGACATGGGAATGGGATTAGAAAGTCAGAGGGTATCCCTTAGAGGTTTGTGCCTCAGTCTGTATGTTTCATGGCTTCATTTCCCCCATGGAAGGTGGGTTCTTCTCACCTAAGTTAGGACAGCAGAATAGTTCCCTAGGAGTAACACCTACTGGCTGGAGCCAGCCTCCACCAATAAAAGCGAGAGGTTCTTCTTTATTCATATGCAGGCAAACATGCAATCTCCACTCTTCTTTTGAAGACGCACAAAATGCAAAGTTCCCTGGTAGAATACAGTTTGTACTGAAGGCCAAAATAAGGCTGTCTTCAACTTTGCCCTAAATCTAAGACTTACCTTAGCCAATCAGCCCCTAAGGGCCAATCACTATGTTATCATTATATAGCAACACTGAGACGAGAAACGAGAGAGAGAGAGAGAGAGAGAGAGAGAGAGAGAGAGAGAGAGAGAGAGAGAGAGAGAGAGAAGATCAGTATACCTGCCATGGCCTTGCTTATTACCTGGAAATCAGAATGTGAAAAAAAATAAGGGTCTGAGTGTCCTGACCTATAACTAACGGTCACCATCCCCATTCATAAAATGTGGTCCCAAGAATCAAATTCTTGGATCCTCAATACTTAGAGTAGAGCTTGTAAGGAAGATATGGCCAGAGATGTAGCAACAAGAAAAGAAATGCTCTCTCTCTCTTACTATTGATATTATGCGCCACTAGTGACAGTGTTGGAATTGTTATACAAATTACATTAGCACAACTCTTGGACTCCTCCTGTTATATCATGTTGTCTCTCATTCACAATCAAGGGGTTCGTTCGTTCATTCATTCATTCATCTTTCTATTTGGAATAAACATTTCTCCTTCAGAGGCCCCACCCTCCCTGTGAGCCAACGGGACTTTTATGTGACATGTTCAGCCTAGATTAAACTGATTTGAAATAACCTTAACTGTAAGAGCAAACTTGTGTCTTGTGGAGGGCGGTGTATGAAAACTTCACGCTTTCAGTTAATGTTTCTACCCAATCTCTACTCAAAACTCAGCCTCTGATGAGAATACCAGCATTTCTCTTTTTAGGTAACTTAAGAGATATAATGTGAAATAAAGATACTCCTAAAATCAAGGGCTAACTGATACAACTTTCCGCCAATGTACTTATGATCACATTATAAATAACAGGTCGATTTAATTTAAAATGTATGTTCTTTCAAAACGGCATCATAAAAGAATTATTGATTCACATAGACAATTGACTAATTTTTTTCACAATAACAAAAAGAACTAAATGCATGGCAAAACAAACATTCATTGGAGACACTCAGCTATTCGGTATACACTTCCAGAGTAATGTAGCAGAATTAATGTTTGGCATCACCTACAGAGTGCATCTTTGTTTTTTTCACGTTGCATTTATGTGGCTACATATGTATAAGGCCCTTTTTTATGAAGCAGTAAATAATGGAGATTGTTTATACAATGTCCATAGAAAATCAGCCCTCAAAAGTGACAGGAACATAGCTGGTGACACAATTATGAATTTTTATTAAGAATCAATTCAAAAAAATTAGAGGAGAAAAAGGAAGTGAGAGCTGTTCAAGGCAAGGAGGAAAGGAGACCAAAATAGAACAGATCCAGAACACGGGTAGTTTCGGTTCAAGTCTGCTACAGGGTAAACAATACAGTCTTTTAACAAGAGTATTTTTGTATTACATTCCTAGTCTTCTTCCTTGTTGAATTTTTCTCATGTCTTCCTTCTCTGAAGTGAATTCAGAGAGTTATGTAAAGGATAAGTTGAATATATGAAAGGCTTCTGGCATAAAACTACGGGAAGCTAGCCACTCTTTCAGGATCCTGGGTGGTGTACGCTGGAAGAAACCTGAGCGAGCATATAATTCAAGCATTTTAGGTTTTAACTCTGATCAGTACATCACCCTCATTTATTATGGGTGTGCTGAGACTGTACTTTGGCTCAATCGGAACGAGAACAGCTATTGATTAGCAATGTCTGCTATAGGCATAGCAATCCTGAGTAATAATGTGCGTGGTGTATGTTTGGCATCTCTGATTTAGTCCCAACCCCGCCATTGTATAGATGTGGAAACCGAGGCTCATAGATCACTAAACAACATGTCCCAACTCTCAGAGCAAAACTATGACAAGAGCCCCATCATCTAAGCACTAGAAACAGGTTTAAAATTAGATTCCAGACATCCTGATTCTCAATCCTATACCTTTTCCATTCTTCCCCACTCATCTTCCCTTTGCAAACATGTTCTACTAAATCTGTTGTTATTTTTTCTAATAAAAACACAGTGCCAATTTTATAATGTGAATCAACCAAAAAATAAAAAAGCCGAACTTTGCCGTAAAGCCAAAAACATCTGTAAGAACTAATCTTAAAATGAAAAAACTCAAAATTATATCTCACTGTAAACATTTCCCACTGTTAAAATGAGGAGTGAGGGCAGATACAGGACAAAAGTCATCTCTGTCTTCTGCAATAGAAGGTATTGATCTGGCAGGGCCAGGAGTCTGTCAGTGTTATATATGGCAGCGAACCGGATTGGTGCACAGCAGATAGCATTGTTCAATAGTAATAAATAATAATTATGTACAGGGATTGTCTCACTGATGCTCCATTCTCCTGCCTTTACTAATAATCAGAATCTGGTTCTTCCAGAGACCTCCCTTAACTCTTATTCTAACAAGGCAGTAATTCATTCTAGGTCCATGGAAGGTCCATACATCTCTCCTAAATGTCCCTTCTGCACAGGCACATAAGATGATCATAAGTTTAATTAAAGGTCACAACAGGGCTTCCCTAGTGGCGCAGTGGTTGAGAGTCCGCCTGTCGATGCAGGGGACACGGGTTCGTGCCCCGGTTCGGGAGAATACCACATGCCACGGAGCGGCTGGGCCCGTGAGCCATGGCCTCTGAGCCTGCGCGTCCGGAGCCTGTGCTCCATGGGAGAGGCCACAACAGTGAGAGGCCCGCGTACCGCAAAGAAAAAAAAAGGTCACAACAGCATCCTGGCCTCTTGTCCTCTTAATTCCGTGTTGTTCCTTGTGACCTGCCCTGACACTGGATGCCTGGCACATCCAGGGATGAGAGTCAAAGAGCTTCCATGTCCATGTTGTGATCTCTTATCTCCCCAGGAAAAAAAGATTCTTAACAGACTTTATTTGCAGACTTTGGGTAAAGGCTTAAATCACCATCCAGGTGTCACATTTTCATTGAAGGGCAGCAGTGCCAAATTCTTTCAAACTATTTAGCATGATTGTAAGAGCCATACTAGAATTAAATGAGGGCATTTCAGTTAAAACTCCTCATGTTGGGCCAGCACTCTGGTGATTAACACTCGCGTCACTCTCCCCTTGAAAAATAAAAATTGCTAGAGTTCCGTAAGCGGTATTAAATATAACATGCCTAAAATAGAGCACAGCTTAATCAGATAAAGACCTAAAATCTCAAATATCATCATACATGCCGCCTTTCATATGGAGAAAAATAAGTTACTGTGTCAGATGACTTAGCTTTGCATCCTGTCTACGGTTTGCCTAGATTTGTGAATTACAAGCTATTTCTTTTTCCTCCCCTGTAAATGGGAATAATAATAGTTATCTCGCAAGATTGGTAAGAATAAAACAAGAATACATACATTTAAGGAACTTATAACTATACCTTCTGCAAAACCACCAAATCATTTTTAATTATTTTGGTTACCTGTCAGCTGCATTAATATTAATATGATTGTCAGTCATATAAAATGAGGTCTTAGTAGCATGATGCCACATAATGCACTGTGGTTAGCCAAAATGCTAACTTCAAAATCGAATTTTCATATTTTCCATGTTTCCTAAATCACACAAAAATCATAAGAAATTAAAATCCAGGAGAAGGTAAAGTTGGTAAATGGAGACATAGGCTTTGCCAGTTTGAAAATGCTTTTCCTAAAGGAATATCCGCCTTCCCAGGAGACAAGTACAGTTGTTTTATTTAAGTTCAAAATCATTATTCCGCCCCCCTCCCCGCCACCAAAAGAAAGACTTGCATGTGTAAGGCTAGCTTGTACAGAGTATTTGGGAGCTCAACCATGGGATACTGGGGAGTGGGGGGCGAAGAGGGGAGACAGAACAGGCAGGAGACAGAGAGTCAGCAGATCAATAGAACCACTTTAGGATAATGGCTGCAGCTGCAGAGGAGGAGAGGGGTTGGACCACAGGCCAGCTCCATCACTGCCAGGAAAGGCCCATTTGCAGGAACAAAGGGCTTCATCTGTCCTGTCAGGCCCAAGACCTAGCTCAGCGTCTCAAAGGCAGGACACTTCTCAGTGACCCAGACTACCTGCCGGCTCTGCCCTGTGCCAGCCTCGCAGCTCTTCCCTAGAAGCACATGGAATGGGGACAGGGAATGAGGTGGGTCAGGGAAGCACTGACACAAGGGACAGACCAGGGAGAGAGGGATCGACATCCCAGGCCTGCAAGGCCTGAGAGCTTCATGGAAGGTGGGATTAATGAATGCCTACAGACAGAAAGCAGAGCTCCCACTTTAGCCAATGGATGCAGACTCCTTCCCTCATTCCACCTTTTGACAGAGCTACTTTTAAAACGTGGAAAAACTGACTGGTTTGTTTTTCAGTCTTTCTTCCTTTCTCCAGTCCCTCTATAGAGCGTGTTCCTGAAAGGGAAACTGGCTCCATCCAGTTTGGCAAAAGGAGAGAGGGAAAAGCCAGAGACCAGGAAGCCCCATATATGCTGGAGGGAATGCCAACTAGGCAGCAAAGTGCCAAGCTTTTAGGATAAACTCAACTGTATAAACAGCTAACAGCCCTGGATCACACACCATGAACCAGGCATAGGGGTTAGGTATTGTCACTACCTGCACAATTTTCTAAATTAGGACGTGAAGCCTAGAGGGGTGATGTGATCTGTTTGAGGTCCCATTAATCCCTAAGTGATAGACCTAGAGCTCAAAACCAGCCAAGTCTGTCCAACAACATAGCTCATGCTTCACACCATCACCCTACACCAGTTACAGCAGGTTTAGGTATTTGGCAAATACCACAGTAATACTCAAAGTGTTTGCTCCCTCTTAAAATGCGACCAGTGAATGGGTCTTCTTATAGTAATCAGGGTTCTCCAGAAAACTAAAACCATTAGGATCTAGATAAAGAGAGAGATTGTGAGGGATTAGCTCACGTAATTTTGGAGACTGAGAAGTTCAGTGATTTCTGTTGGCATGCCAGTGGCCCAGGAGAACGGACGTTTTAATTTCTAGCCCAAACCCAAAGGCCTGAGAACCAGGGAAGCCAATGGTGTAAGTCCCAGTTGGAGTCTTGAGGCCCCAGAACAAGTAGCACCAATGCCCAAGGGCAGCAGAAAGTACATTTCCCAGGTCAAGCAGAGAGAAAATTTGCCCTTTCTCTACATTTTATTCTATTCAGGCCCTCAAGGGATTGGATGATACCTGCACTGGTAAGGGAACTCTTTTACTCAGTCTACCAATTCAAATGCTAATCTCTTTCAGAAATACCCTCAGTGACACACCCACAAATAATGTTTTACCAGCTCTCTGAGCATCCCATAGGCCAGTCAAATTGACACAGAAAATTAAACCATCACACTAAGAGCTCTATTTGAGTGGACTTCATGGCTGTAACTTTTGTAGGTTGTAACTTTTGTAGGTTGTAACACAGATTTCTGGAAAAGATGTAATTGCTCTGGAGGGAAATGATCACACTACTGGAATATATGTCCTGGCACCAGGCATGTTGGGGAGATGACCTGGAGTAGTAAACATTAAGAATGCTAATTGTGTGAAGTATTAATGAAGCATCTACTATGTGCTGAGTACTTTACGTCCAGTTTCACAGTTAATCTTCACAACAATCCCTCTGAGGTAGATACTATTATGCAGATAAGGAAAGAGCTTTGTCGTGTTTAGTTGCAGAAACTCTTTCAGCTGGTGAGTATGGTAGCCAAGATTCAAATGCTAAGACAGCCTGACTTCATAACCTATGCTCTTAACCACTGTGTCCTACTGTCTATTATTGGTCCATGTACTTCTCCTCTTCGGCATGGATGTGCCTGGCAGGTACATGATGTAAGAAAGAAACAAGTGGATTATCTCAAAAGCAAGGGGCCCAGGAAATCTCTCCTCCACATGGAATTCTGTAGTGTCACTTTGGCCTCTTAGAACGGAGGACCTGCCTTGTAATACTTTTCCTCCAGAGACCTTTTATTGAACCAGACATGTTCTGAGAACTCACTGCATGGTGGAAATTATACTAAGGGCTGGAGGCAAGATGAACCAGAAGAACAAAGCATCTGCCTTCAGAGGCCTCATAGCCTAGTGGGAGATACAAGCATACTGAGAGATGCTTGTCATACAGGTATAACAAAAGAGGTATACACAACACTTTGTGGGAATACACAGACTTTTATCAACGTACTCTATTCATGGGAGTAAGGGACACCTTCATGAAAGAAGAGACAAGGTTTGTGAATTTTGATATATGAGTTGGAATTTGCTATGAAAAAGATCAGGAGAAAGGCATGCTTGGAAGAACAAAGTGTGTATAAGATTTTGATTTTGAAATGCAAAGAGACTTCTGGTTTCTGCTTAGGATGTCAAAAGCTGAAAAGAGGATTGCTCCCACTTTACAAACTAAAAAATGCTGTGTACTCTACAAAATCCAATTTTTTCTTGAATCCACCAACTAGTCTGAAATTTCAGTAGAGACAGGTACCTCCAAGGAAAGACAAAACACATGCACTGGTTTGCTTGGGGCAGAGCATGGAAGGAAAACAAGGCTGCCATACAAAGGAGTAAGAAGCTAAACTTTTGAAAAATTGCTTGAGGCTGCATGAGAATTAGCACAAGAGTGTAGAAACCCAGCATATCCGAACAGTGTACATGAAGGCAGTTTGCAAGCACTCATAGAATCTTTTCCACAGACCCCACTGGATGTTGATGGGAAAGAATAGGGGCAAGCAGGGAACTGGAGAAGCAATTCTTTACACTCCAGGACTGGGGAAGGAAGGAGCCACTTCCTTCCCTGTTGGAAAGAAAAGAAACCCCACTCAAATCTTTCACCTTGTATTGCTTTCCTAGGACTGCCATAACAAAGGATCACAGACAGGGTAGCTTAACAACAGAAAATTTCCTCTCACAGTTCTGGAGGCTAGAAGTCCACGATCAAGGTGCTGGCAGGGTTGGTTCTTTCTAAGGGTGGTGAGGGAAGGATCTGTTTATGCCTCTCTGTCCTTGGCCTAGTCATCTTCTCCCTCTTTTTTCACATTATCTTCCCTCTGGGTGTGTCTGTGTCCATATTTCCTCTTCTTATAAGGACACTGGTCATACTGGAATAAGGCCAACACTAATGACCTCATTTTAACTTGATTACCTTTCTAAAAACCCTATCTCAAAATAAGGTGACATTCTGTGGTACAGGAGGTTAGGACTGCAGCATATGAATTCTGGGGAGGACATAATTCAGCTCAAACACACCCCCAAGAATAAAAAGACAAGTCATTGGGGGAAGGGCAAAAGGCTTTGTTAAGCTGATGAAGAAACAAGCCGCAAACTAGAAGAAAATGCTTGGAAAAACACACGTCTAATAAAGTATTCATATCTAGAATATGTAAAGAATTCTCAAGACACAAAGATAACAAACAACCTAATTTTTTAAATGGGCAAAAGATTTGAACAGATATTTTACAAAAGATGATAAACAAATAGCAAATAAGGACTTACAATGGTGTTCAATATTATTAGTTATTAGAGAAAATCAAACTAAAAGCACAATGAGATAACACTACCAAATTCTAGTAACACTGTTATCAGAACTTAAATTTTGGTGATAGGAATTCAAAATGGTGTGACCACTTTAGAAAATAGTTGGACATTTTCTTGTAAAATTAAATGATAAGCTTATCTTACAACTCAGAAATTTCCATTCTAATACACAAGTGAAATGAAGGCATAATCTTGCACAAAAACCTCCATGTAAAATGTTTATAGTGTCTTTATTCATAATTACCCCAAACTACAAACAGTCCAAGTGTCCTTCAATGGATGAATGGATAAACAAGCTGTACTACACACATAAAATATAATACTACTCGTCAATAAAATGAGTCAACTACTGACACAGGCATCAAGACAAACCTCAAATGCATCATACTAAATAATAGAAACCAGATTCAAAAACTACTGAAAAGCCTGGAAATTTCAAAACTGAAGGGATGGAAAACAGATTTGCGGTTGCCAGGGGCATAAGGTGGTGCAAGGGGGCATGAGGTACTTTTTCAGTGTGACAGAATTGTTTTGTATCTTGATTGCGGTGGTGGTTACATGACTGCACAATAAAAGATGAATTTGACTGCATGTAAATTATATCCCAGTTGAAAAATACTTAAAAAATACAAAGATAAATGAATGCGAATTGTAGCATTGGAGAAGTGTTAGATGTTCCAAGTGGTGGAGAGGGTTGTGTATGCGTGTAATGGAGACAATAAAGTGGGAAGTATGTGACTAAGAATGGTCTTCGGTAAACTTACCCCTTCAACTAAACAAGGGCAGTTCTCAGACCTAAAACTTTGAAAGAGACAGGAGCAATTAATATGCACATGGGAGGAATGGTTTCATAATGGCTTTGATTATAAGGAAAATTAAGTATCTGCAAGCTTCTAACTTACCAAAGCAACAACTATAACATATGTAGTAGAGGGTATGCATGACAGAAATATGCATATATTTTTATGTGTATAGCGGTGTGTTACACGAAAAGAACATGTTGTAACTCTATGAATGTTCATAAGAAGTATTCCTTATTCCTGATAAATTTAATTGTCAGCCCTTACAGCTCTTTCCTGTTTCAAAATGCCTCAAATAGGTCTTTAGTAATTTAGCTGTTAGTGAGTTGATGATCTATGTCTTTATTATGAATGTGGTTATTATATTTGAATATTTAATCACTTCTTTCCATTGCTATAGTATTGATCATCCATTTCTCCTTATCATCTATAAGAGACTCTATTATATGTATATGGACACTTCATGCTCAGTCTCAAATTTTCTAATATTCCTTTCATTTCTCTATCTATTATTAATTTGTGTTCTTGATTTGTTTCTTGGGTTTAGCTTCTGCTTAGCTAATTCAATTTTCCACACTGTCAATTCTACTTGTTAATATTTCTAGTGATGATTTTAATCGTTCCATACAATTTTAGTTCTCTTCCACTGAAGTTTCCTTCCACCTCTTCTTGCTTAATAGAAGTGATATCTCTATTTCTATCTTAGGGAATGAGTCAAAACATACTTTTAGAATCCAGAGTGTCACGTGTTAAAATTAAATTTTATTTCAAGCTATAGTTTCTCTGTGCTCTTTCTAATTTAGAGCCCAAGGGACCTATGTTCCAATGTTAGTTCTGCTTCTTACCAGCTGTGAAGATCTAGAGAAGGTAACTCTTTGCATTTTAATTCTGTTGTAGTAGATGCTGTTGATGGCCAGCTGTTGATTCCTCAGCCCACCAGAGTTCCCAGTTTCATACATAAAGTACCTACCTCTTTCATCGTCTCTGTCTGATGTCTCTCTGTAGGCCACGGGAGCTTGCTCTGCCACACTCAGGCTCAATGCAGAAGCATGTGCTGAGGTGGGAAAATGCATAAGCCCAGAGCAACTCTCAACTCATGGGAAATGGGAGGCAGTCATCTGGTGGGATAATTCTGAGATATATTCTATACAGTTATTCAGAAGATCTTCAACAGGAGAGTATTTATTGACTTTTCTACCTTCCCTGTCTTGCTTTCTCCATGTCTATATCTGTGTATTCTAGAATTATCTTCCAAATAAACTATCTGCATCCAAGCTTTTGCCTCGGGATCTTGGAGGAACCTAAATTAAGACATGCATCTCTCTCCTACTCTACTCTTTGAAGCTCCTCTGGTTAGATGCAGAGAAATCATTTGTCTTCTTTGGTCTGTCCATCTTTCCCATGGAAATCCAGATGTCATTCTATCATGTGGTATTCAAGTGGTCCATTCCAAGATACCTGATAATTCTCTATGAGACTGGATGGTGAGGCCCCCAAATTCCTGTGACTAAGAATCAAGTTATGCCCAGCTCATTCAATGGCAGTTAGGAGTAGGTAACTAGTTGATAATCAAATACAACAACCTCTTTTCACTTAAGGAGTGCTCTCTTCTCTCTTATCCCTCAATTAAATAAGCTTCTATAAACCTCTTTAGTGTTCCATGTAAATGGCTCTCTCTCTCTTTTTGTAAAACAAACAGAATACCTACAAATTATACCATCCCAAAGAGAACTCCTTAGTTTTTCGTTTCTTTGAGCAGGATCTCCCTTGGAAATCTGTGTGTGTGTGTATATGTTGAGCACTGAATGAAATGGAGAGGAATGAAGAATCTGAGGTTAAACTCTCTTACTCTCCCTCCCTGCCCCCAGAATAAGGAGACTGGGTTAAGATGGTACAAGTTAATATCTCCAGGATACATCAGCTAAGAGTTTTGTGAAATATCCTATACATTCCACTTAATCTGGGGAATCACAAATTCTTCTGGACAGGGTAGTACTGGGTTTCAGTTCTTGCCTTGACATGTTTTTCTCCTAAAGGAACTTATCTTCCCCCCACCCTCAAAGGAATTCCTGGAACTCATAATGGGCAGCGGATTCAACAGCCTTAGCCTTAGCCTTCTCACTCCCATATTTGGAGAATGAGGGGAAGTAATGGGACACTAAACCCAGTTTGATCTTGTTTTTTTGTTTTTCTGATAATTTAAAGATGTATATAAATATAAAAACTCTTCCAGACTAAATTCAAACACATCCTCTTCATGACAATAGACAATGGATTCCAGAAAATAATCATAATATTGCCTAAAGGCTTCTATTGGTTGCTAGTAATTGCCATTATGTTTATATGGTTTTGCATATGTGCTCACTGCAGGACTTGCTTTTTAGTGTGTTTTGTTTCTTTCTTTCTGAAGACAGCTCTTTACCTTTAACACTTTTCATGTGCCCACCGTGAATCAGGCATTGTGTTGTGTGTTTCAGGGAAGTTGTCTGATTTAATCTTTATAGCAACTCTGAGGTGTAAATGTCATTTCTCCCATTTTAACAGATGTTAAACAGAGATGTTGAAGTGACAGAGTTAGAATTCATGTGTAATTCCTCTTGCTCCAAAGTTCATGCTTTGTATAGTACACCATGCTTTTCTTTTGTATTGAGAATTCAGGTCCACTTTAAGGAGTTCACTGGACATTGTCATATACTGGTAGGGTCATGACTAAATCCCAAGGTCAGCCTTAAGCTCAGTTTCTCTGGATCCAGTAGGTAGATGGAGATGAAATATAGAAGCTTGATGAGCCATTCGAGTTGGAAACTTGCGTGTATATACTCTGGGATCCCCTATATGAATCCAGGCCCTACATTAACTCCTCCACTCACTGGCTCATCATTGGGATAGGGTGACATAAAATGTGATCGGGGAAATAAAATACTTTCTCATATGCTCTTTTCCATGTGGGTTTCTGCCTTCTACGTTGTAGGTTGTTCTGTTGATTGGTTTGTAAAGAAAATGTGCCAAATGTTTTTGGAAAATTTACCCCCTAGGACATATCTAGCGATATTGGGCAAGTAAGAGTCATATGTGACTGATGCCAATAACAATTCCCTCTCTCATTTTCTAAAAGATGAATTCTCAAAGGTTTCAACCCCAGGCCTGTTTATTACTAAGGAGGCTTCCAAATGACATTGGCAGATAACCATCGCTTATTATCTGACCCCTTTCTCTAAGGAGTGGGGGTGTCAGTTTTTATTATCCTGGGGACTGTGACATTAAGAATTGTGTTAAACTGTAAAAATAATCACTATTTTTTATATGTTTGGTGATTATATATATATATATGTGTGTGTGTGTGTGTGTGTGTGTGTGTGATATAGGGTCTAAAGTTTTTCTTTACTTTCTTAAAGAAGTCTATGTCAAAGAGTACTAAGTTTTCAGAAAATCAATTTCCCTCTCTTCTTAGGTACACAGTAGATTGTAGCCCTGGCCTTCCTTGTAGGTAGATGCAACCATGAGATTGAGTTCTGGTCAATGGAATTTGGGTAAGTGATGTACACTTCTTTCAGCTAAGTCTGTAACACTCCTTTGAAGTCTTCCACTCTCTCTCTTCCCTCATCTGGTGGGTGGATGTCCATATGCAGGGTATCCTTGGAATTCACATCTTAAAGATAATAAAACCCATGGCAGGCTGGGATGCTGAGTAACTGGATACAGACTCCTTCACTAACTGAATATGATGTAGACAGAAAATACACATATACTGTGAGTGTTTATTGGTTACAGTGGCCAGCATTACCTTAACTATAGAGTCAAAAACTCAAAAGAGGTAAGAATGAATGCTAGGTTTCTTTACCACGTCAGTGCTCAATGTGTCATACAACCATGACCAGGCTCCCCAGTGAACTCAATGCTCTAGGCCTTTACCCCATAGATAAAAGGCTACATTTGGCCAATTTTACCCCATTGGTTTGGGAAGGACCTGGACCTCCCCAATGTCTTCTAATTCCTGTATTGTTTCCATTGTACTTCCTACTTCCCTGTTGTTTCAAAGGAAAAATCAGGAGGGGAACTCATGGCCATCAGAAAAGATGGGCATATCAACAAAGGAAGAGCACTGTAACTTATCGAAAAGGGTTATGTTTAAGATTCTTAAGGGATTTCCGGTCTTAAGATAACATTTATCAAGGTCAACATCAATAAATCAGGGATTAAATCTGTTTTGTTCACTCAGTCATATCCACAAGGACTTAACTGTGCAGCAACAGTATAGGTACTCAATAAACATGTGTTGGATGAAATGTTCGCATGTGTATATGGACATATTCATATGTCAGGGAAGAATTGGCTCCCATTGGCTAGGTCTGAGTCTCCTGTGGCTGGAAAGATGTTCGCATACACTCTTAAAGCACAAAGGAACTTGCCTTTCCCTCCTTTACTCCCACGCTGAAGTGCTTACAATGGAGCACCAAGCCCTGCAATGGAACAGATGTCGGAGGAAGGGTGGGAATTAACAAGTGCCCATTACCCCTCCAGAATACCAATCATGAGGTCGAGAGCTGTGGAGATGGAGGAGGGGGGACATGAAGTGGCACTCAAGGAATGAGGACTGTCTATACTTTCCCACAAGTCCCTTCAAGGAGTTTGGATCTAGGGCAAGATGCAGAGGTTGCCACAGAAACAGTTGTGACAATAGCCCAAGAAGCCTTTTCCCTTGCCAAGCACACGTCGCCCAGATCACCCCTGACACCCAGAGTTCTAGTGCTCAGGGATGTAGGTAACTGAAATGCGAAGTCTTGCTGGAACTGCAAGTGTGGAAAGGAATGGCAGGATATAATGCTAGAAAGAGAGGCTGGGGTCAGGGTTCAAAAGACCTTGAGTGTGAGGGCAAATGATTTCAAATTAGAGGTTTTCAGAGGATGAAGTTGTCTTAGTTCACAAGCTGACTGCATCTGGGTTCACAGTGTCTCATTTCAGAATTCATGTACTCCAGATCTTTTATGGCCAGAAAGTTCTCTGTCTGTCTCTGCCCCCAACTAAGAGGGAAACAGTAGAATGATTTCTTGAGCCCTTAGACAGTCTTGTAGCCTGATACAATCTCCTTTACTTTAAATACCCACCATTTCAACTATCCATCCAAAAATCATAATCCCAAGGCTCGACTGTTTTCTCTCTCAGAAATATCAGGACAGGTAGCACTGAGCACTGAGGTGAGATATCCTGTTATAGATATTTGAATTGGGTCACAAGTTACAGGAGCAGACATACTAGTGGGGTAATCACAGAAACTGTAGTAAGGGCTGAGAGAAAGTTACATGTCTCATATGAGAGACTTCATGACAATGGAAATAAGCAAGAATGGGAATCATATGCAGAGGGCTTGAAACAAGTCTCTTTGGTTGACTAGTTATGTCCCTTATATTTGAACAATGAAAATAATGTAGGAAAATAATAATTAAAAATAATAATAATGGCAACAAGACTTAGAGCTATCTATGTGCCCAGCCCCGCTCTAAGCACATTGCATGCATGATATCACTTAATCTTCCCAACAATAATATACTAGGAATTAGTATTACATCCTTAATAGTTAGGTACTTCCATTGTTCCTCTAATAGTGTCTTATACCACAAATCTGTTGTGAGGATTAATTTAAATAATACAAGTTAAAAAAAATGAATTGCCAAACATTATTTTAATAATTGTAAATCACATTCTATACTTGATTACATCTATCTATCTATCTATCTATCTATCTATGTATCTATCTATCTATATGTTTATCTATCTACTTATCTATCTATATGTCTATCTATATAAAACATCTCCTTTGACTTTATATTGCCCTGATGCATTTGCTGTGTCCCCAAAGCATATTTTAAAAGACAATATTATTACACCTAAGAGCATTATTACTAATCTTTGCCTATATCTCTTTCCCATGGTTGTGAATTCCACCAGTTTATTGAACAACCACAGTTTATATATCTTTATACCTCCAGTAACTGGAACACTTTAAGCATTCTATAAATGTTTGAGATCTTATTGTGCATTATCATACATTAAGTACTTACTATATGTCAAGCACTATGCTAAGACCTTTAAATATATTATTCTGATATAGTCCTTTTTACAATGCTATCAGTTCTCACATTTAAGCATGCATCAGAATCACTTAAGCAGGCGTCAAGTCTTGTTAAAACACAAATTTATGAGTCTCACTCCCAGGATTTCTGATTCAGTAAATCTGGGGTGGGGACCTAAGAATTTATACTTCTAATAACCACCCAGGTGATGCTGATGCTACTGGTCCAGGAACCACACTGAGAATCGCCGCTAAAATTACCATTGGCATTTTAAGGATAAGAAAATTAAATCCAAAAAGAGTTGTATAACTACCTGCATGGGTTTTCTACAACAGCCATAACAAAATATCATAAACTGAGTGGCTTAAACAACAGAAATTTATTGTCTCACAGTTTGGGAGACTATAAATTCAAGATAAAGGTGTGGGCAGGGTTAAGAATCTATCCTGGCCTCTCCCATAGTTTCCAGTAGCTTGTGGACAATCTAACACTCCTTGGCTTGTAGAAGCATCACCCCAATCTCTCCCTCTGTGCATATCTATGTCCAGGTTTCCCCTATATAGAAAGACACCAGTCATATTGGATTGCAGTCCACCCTAAAGACCTCATATTCACTTGAAAACCCCTGTAAAGACCCCATCTCCAAATAAGGTTGCATTCTTCTTTCAGTACTGAGGGTTAGGACTTCAACATATGAATTTTGGGGGAACACAATTCAACTATAACATTAGCCTAATCCTAAGGTTACACAGCCAGTAAGTGTTAGAGGCAGAATTGAAACCCAAGACTGTCTGATTTCAGAGCCCATATCTGGAATATTTTCACTAATTGGACTCCCTTGGTGAATGAAATAAGTGAAGATATATACAAGCATATTAAAGAAGTTACTAGAGAAAAGGTAACTCAAGCCCTGCTTTTATGTCAAGTGACAACAGAAACCCCTTTTCTATGTTCCCTGTAAAGCATATGAGAGATACTCTTGAGTTCTGGAATTCTAATTGGCCTGATAGGTGATAAGAGGGTGCAGATGTAGACATGACTGTCCCTGGTTTACAGCTGCCATTAAAAATGCCTCAGTCAAGAACAAGACTTTTCTGTCTTGCTTGTAAAGAACACAGAATGCTCAGGACCTCAAATTAGAAAGTTTCCATTTTGTCAACTTTTTTGGACCTTCCTGCATCTAATCATAAGGGATGCCTAGCCATTTCAGCTGAACCTGATACAATGCTAAAGGTAGTATCCACTATCATGTCCTTTTCTGGGACAGCTAGGCAGGGCTGGGAATGGAACGGCAGCAAGAGAGGCAGCAGGCAAGGTGGGGATAGAGCTAGCTAGGTCAAACAGCATGGTTGCATTTTTTCCCTCACTCTTGAAGCCTGAAATTTGTGGATAACATAAAAGGTTACAGTCCCTCTTTGGAAGCCACAAATAACCCTGCTTGGGTTCTGACAGCTTGGCAGCCCTTGGCGTGCCATTACACATTTCTGCCTGGGATTCCAGCAGTGCATTCAAGCAGCTGGCCCCAAAGTGTTGTCTCCACAGAGCATGTCATAGGAGCTTTGGGTCACTGGGGAGCCATTCCCCCCTATGACTCAGTGCCCAGAGACACAGCTCGATCTAATGAAATTACATACTTTCTGGAGTGATTAATAAACATGATCTATTTCTCCATATGGGATGAATATTCTTAAGTAAAAGGAACGTGAGTACATAGGGGTGCACTCATGTGTAGACCTACCTCTGCCTAGCAATAGCTAAAACTCCATGGCCTTGGCACAGAGACCCTAAGGAAAGAGTCCCTAAAAATAGAGGTAGGTCCCTACCACACGCACACACAAGAGTGTATGTAAAGCCTGGCAAAATCTGAATAAGTTTTGAACTCAAGTTAATAGTATCATATCATGTTAATTTCCTGATTTAGACATAGTACTCTGGTTATGTGCAATATAATTATTGCGGAAAGCTGGGTGAAGGGTACACAGGAGTGCTGCACTATTTTTGCAGCTTCTTATGAGTCTTAAACTACGTTAAAGATTACTTTCACAGTGAGAAAAGATATAATGAGACTATTGCAATTACTACAGCAGTAATTACTGCTGTAGTAGTCACTACAGCAACCACAACAAAAAAATAGGTAAAAATACTCTAGTAATTGGCATCATAATCCTCCACAGAAGTCATAAAGTGTCATAACAATTTCCAAAACATATGTTGATTTTGAGAAACGGCTGGTGTCACCTTTTGTCAAATGTGAGTCTCTTGCTAATGGTATCCCTGTTTGAGCCAGGATTTGACATAAGAAACTGCAACCAAAACAAAACAAAACAAAACACAGGGCTTCCCTTGTGGCGCAGTGGTTAAGAATCCACCTGCCAATGCAGGGGACACGGGTTCGAGCCCTGGTCCAGGAAGATCCCACATGCCGCGGAGCAGCTAAGCCCATGAGCCACAACTACTGAGCCCGTGAGCCACAACTACTGAAACCCGAGCACCTAGAGTCCATGCTCTGCAACAAGAGAAGCCACCGCAATGAGAAGCCCGCACACCGCAATGAAGAGTAGCTCCCGTTTGCTACAACTAGAGAAAGCCCACGCGCAGCAACAAAGACCCAACCCAGCCATAAATAAATAAATAAATAAATAAATAAATAAAATTTATTTAAAAACCATGTCCACTGACACCCCCTTGTAGGTAAGTCATTAGGTTATTGATGTTCAGCTCACTGTCTCCAGAGGGCAGCTGAGTGATGACTACATGGCACAGCTAGGTCCACCCTTGGATGTCAGCACTTTCCACATGACCCAGACCCAGAGTGCCTGCCCTTTGATCCATCCTTGCAATGTCACTGCCAATCTGGGTCAGTCTGGAGCAATGGATGGGGATCGCACACTCTATGCTGTCGTCACCTTGGTCCACTAAGTAGCCGAATGGGGTTGCCAAAATCCATGCCCACACTACGCTCAGGACATTGTTGACCTAAAAAATCATAGATTGCCAGTTCTTTCTCCAACAGAGATGGGTTTATTCAAGATCAGTAGAGAATTGCGATTTGAGGTCTGCAGCCATGGCAAGCCACGTGCAAGTCCCCAAACAGCAGGGGAAGGAGAACCCTTTTATGGAGAGGAAAAGGAATTTGGGGAGGGCTAGAGTAAACAAAGAGTCCATGACTTTTCATTGGGTTAGTCCTTGCCAAGAAAGAAGAGGTGGCTTTCTTCTTCCTGCTGGGCTCTTCTGTCCTCGCTGGGCATGAGAGCAACCCCTTCTAGTCTCCTGACTCTATGTAATTGAGGTTTGTCTACTGATTTTTTTTTTACAACCTGATTTCATGGTCACCACTATCAAGGCATCATTAGATACTTTCAGAATCACTAAATAGAAAATTTCTCTTTAACAGAATGATATTGTTCTTGGTACAGAAGCCTTTCCGACTTCTGCTGAATTAATAAACGCTTTCAAAGTTTTCCAATCCTTATAATATTATCTGAGATATTCCATTATCTTATATCTTTATAATCAATTAAATCATTCTGTGTCAGGAAACCTGTTTAACTATGGTCATTGGAACACCCTAAGACAATTATCTTGAACTAATGAATGTATATTAGAAATAATATTATAAACTAATCATATAGTGTCTCACAGTTACTATTATAGTACTTCTTAGCTGAAATGGAAGTATTTCAAGATTTTACCAACTGATTCATTTATATAAGTGCACATCAGCTAAATATCAGCTCTGCTTGAATGCAACATGTGGTTCTTTAGGGCTAGTCACGACTGTTTCCATTGTGAAACTACGGAATTTTCTTTCAACATATCTGGAATACCCTTTTCACTCTCTTAAATGCCAGGGGAATTCTACTCCTTGAGTCTGAACGAACCTTATGAAAAAGACAATTGAGTAGTCTACAGTGTTGTTAGACCAGACTCCCTAGAAAACAAGCTGACATAAAGCTTATGCGTTAGTGCTTTGCTGGGAGGTGCAATTCCAGCACTGTGAGGATGAAGATAAAAGGGAAGTGAGGCAGGGAGGGAAAGCAAACACAAAGTGGTACTTGAATGCACTGTCCACAGCATTGTGAGAAAACATATCTGGTTGCTGGTTCATACACATGGCTCTGGAGCTAGTTCCTAGAAAGGAGCCTTAGGAATTTGTTGAGCATTGGAAGTTTTATGTAATTAATCCCTAAAAGTGATGTTTTGAGGATAATGTTCTCGTGTATAGACAATTTCTCTCTGTTTATTACAACTTTATAATTTTATATTCTCTCCATCAGTCTCTGAAACTTCTCTATACATACCAAATTTTTATTGAAATATGTTTAAAATTATAGAAGATAGGGCCAACTGGACCTACATATGTGTGCCATCAACCTTAAACTGTTTAAGAGGGTGTGATGAAATGTTTAGTCTAATCTAGTTCAATGTTCACAGGGCAATCTGGTATCATTGGTGTATGTTTTCATTGAGTTCAGTTGGCATAGATGTCTTTGGTGATTTCTACCCAAATATTCAAAGAAGAAAAAACAGAACAAAACAAACTCAGAACACAAAGAAAAATCTAGATACCATTATAGGTAATTGGATGCTTCTGAACACTGATATGGAGAGTAAGAGAGGTAAGCAGGGAATGAAAACTCTATTTTAAAAATCTCTATCAGCTGTAAAGTTCTGTGATGGTTAATTTTCTGTGTCAATTTGACTGAGCTAAGGGATGCCAGGATAACGGATAAAATATTAATGGGTGTGCCTGCAAGGGTGTTTCAGGAAGAGATCAGCATTTGAATGGGAGAATTAAGTAAAGCAGAATCCTGGCTCTCTTCAAGGACTGTGAGCTTCTTCCAATCCTTTGAGCGCCCAGAAAGAACAAAAAGGCAGAAGAAGGGTGAATTTGTTCTCGCTTTGCTTGGACATCTGGTTCTCAAGCTTTCTGACTCAGATAAGGACTTACACCATCAGTCCCCTGATTGTCTGGCCTTCAGACTCAGACTGAATTACTGACTATCAGCTTTCCTGGTTCTCCAGCATGAAGATGGCAGATCATGGGACTTTGTAACCTCCATAGCCCTGTGAGCCAATTCCTATAATAAGTATCCTCTTGTATATATCTCTGTGTATCCTACTGGTTCTGTTTCTCTGGAGAACACTGACTAATACAAGCTCATGCCCACTTTCACATAAATAACATACAATGATACTAATCCCTACCTTGAATGCCTTGCCAGATTGATTCCTGTCCAAGACTATAAGGAATCCTGCCTAAGAATCCCACAATCCTCCTATATACCTCTAGCCTATTTCCTAGCTTCTAGCTCCACCACCCCAACACCCAGCTTCCCTGGCTTCTTCCCAGCCTGGACCCCACTGGCCTGTTGTCCATATGCCCCATTCCCTCATGGCCCCAAATATGTCAATTACACCATAGCACAAACATCCTACTTAGAACAATAGCTTTCAACCATCAATGTTCATTCAAGCCACCAATGGATATCTTTAAAAATACTGATTTCCAGTCCCCACCCAACACTACTGAATAGTTCTCCAGGGATAGAAACAGGACAATTTGTTTATATTTTTCAAACCACAATAGATGATTCTGAAGAACAGACATGGTGGTGAACCAATGAGTGAGAGCATGAGATTTGTCTCCTTTATTTCAGTCTTTGAAACTGCTTCAACATCCTTCCCTTTGCCCTGTTTCTTCTTGCCTTGCCATCCACCTGCTATTCTGGGCACCAGTCATCTTCCTTGTTAATTGTTCCTCATTTCTGTCCATTTCACTTGATGACTTGATCTTAGAGTTGGTTGCATCATAACAGCCTAGAATCTCAGAATTAGATAGTACCCGAGAGATTCCTAATCTTACCGTCCTCTCCACTGAAGGAACATTTTGATAGCCTCTGTATCAGAGATTCTTAACCTGGGGTCTGAAAACTTCAGTAAAAAAAAAGTCTTTATTTTTACTAACCCCTGTTGAAATTTAGCATTTCTTTCTATTATGACTATAGGCAACAATTACAGCTGTATTAGTGGTACCTTAAACATGGTCACTAATAGATATTACAGATAGTTTTATATCGATGCTGTTATCACAGCTGTCTTGAAATATTATGTATACTCCTTATGGTCTCTAAATTATAGAATTACTTGATGTCATGCTAGATCTTGTTATTTAATGTTAATAAAAAGGTACATCCAATAGAGTATTTCAACTACTTTAAATATTTTTATATTTTTCAAGATAATTTATTTCCTTATGAATCTATGTATTTTATTCCATATATTTAAGAAGAGTGAGATACCACCACACACACACCAAAATGGCAAAAATTAAAGAGATAGACAACACCAGCGTTAGCAAGTATGTAGGGTAATCAGAATTCTCATACATTGCTGGTGAGAATATAAGATGGAATATCTGTTGGGGAAGGTCTAGTGGTTTCTTACAAAATTAGGTATCACCTACTCTGTGGCCAACAGCCCCTCTCCTAGGAATTTACCCAAGAGAAACGAAGATGTATGTCCACAAAAAGGCATACAAAAATGTTCGTTGCAGCTTTATTCATAATATTAAAAAAAATTAAAAATTGAATGAGCCCAGATGTCCAGCAATCCATCAATAGAAGAATGAATAAACCATACATGGGTTATTCAAACAATGGAGTACCACTTAGGAATAATAATAGTAATAATAATAATAATAATAAATGAACTACTGATGCATATCGTAGCAGCATGGCTTAATCTCAAAAACATTATGCTGAGTGAAAGAAGCCTTACCTCAAAGAGTAAATATTGTATATTCCTTTCACATGAAGTTCTAGAGCAGGCAAAACCAATCTATGTTGGGGAAAAAAAACAGAACCATTGCCTCTAGTGGTGTTGGAGTGGGGAGTGGACTGGGAAAGAACATGGGCACAGCTTCTTTCACTGAGCATATATTTTTGTTTTTTTTTAAAGATGTTAAAACTCAGGTTTTATTTGTTTTTCAGTTATAATGGCAAAGTTTAAATGTTTATTTCTTCCCAGAGCAAAGATGTACTTCTGTTATCACTTTCCTGTTATAATTTTACTACCCAAGATAGCTACTGGCATGAAGGGTGAGGGAAGAGGGTGAGATGATTGCTATGTGACAATCCATCTGTTAACCCAGAGCTGCTGTGAGAGGAGGGACCGTGGGGAGAGATGGTCCTGCAGGAGGCCCACAAGGAAATGACAGGCCTGTCCCACCCTACAGTGGGCTGGGCCTGTAGCTCCCAGCTCTCTAAGAGGTATCATTCAGGCTACCTTGCTCAGCCTATACCCTATCCCCCTTCCTGTCCTTTCTTCTTGGGCTGCTTCTGCTAACAGACTCTGATTAGGCCCCTTGTTTGTACACCAGCCTTTGATCATTAAGATAAAAACATACTTGCTACCCTCAAACTATACATGGCAGGTAAAACCAAGCAAAAAACATTGGGAAGTCTTAATGCATTACCTTATATCCTGGCTAATCACATCTAGTGACCAGATATTTTCTAATCACAGTTCCATATGGTGTTAATGATTTTTAAATATAAAATGTGTACAGTTAAAGAGAGCATTTCTCCAGCTGTACCAGTACGAAATCAGCTTTTTTTGAATAAGGTGTGTTTTACTCCCCTGGTTTAAGAATCACCCAAAGGCTCAAGACTGAACCCTCTGCAGCTGATTCGTTTCTGGGCTCCATGACCAGTGCACATCTGAAACTTAGCCAAGCCACTCCTCAAGACCACCAAGCCCTAAAGTTACGATGGATTGGCATAAATCCATCCATCAGTGCCACAGAAAAAAAGTCCATGCTCAGTGGAAGCATTATCTACACATTAGACAAAAGCCACTAGCAAATCTGAAACAACTCTGATGGCTAGGCTGGAAGTTACACTTCCTTTATTTTAAATTTTTCAGGGTCCAATCATAGTTTTTGAGCTTCACCTTGTTGGTGTATTGCTAATACTTCTGTCCTATTTAGTGTTGCCTAGTATTCCATGGATACTCCACAGACTGTTTATCAAGTCTCCTACTGATAGACATGTTGGCTGCTACGTTTGGGGCTATTATGAGGAAGCTATTATGAAAATGCTTGTACAAATCTTTTTTTCTTGGGGGGGGGGGACCTAGAGATCCTCACCTTCTGAAGATACCTTGATGCTTTCCTTCCAGAGTGGGCTGCCTGCTTATGCATCCTCATGAACCCTCCCAGCAGTGCAGCCCTCCTCAGGTTATCAGCCTTGCATCTCTGCATTGTGTCTTTAGAAATGGACAAAAATGCCTCACTGATAAAGTGTTGGAGTAAGTTAATGGGTCAGCTAGAAATAGCCCTTTTTCAGCCTCCACTGCTCCTGACCAGAGCTGGCTGAACAAGTGGCTGGTAACCTAAAGGTCCCTCAACAGAGGAGTGGATAAAGAAGATGTGGTACATATCTACAATGGAGTATTACTCAGCCATAAAAAAGAATGAAACAATGCCATTTGCAGCAACAGAGTTGTACCTAGAGCTTATCATACTAAGTGAAGTAAGTCAGACAGAGAAAGACAAATATCCTATAATATTGTTTATATGAGGAATCTAAAAAAATGATACACATGAACTTATTTACAAAACAGAAACAGACTCACAAACATAGAAAAAAACTTATGGTTACCAAAGGGGAAAGAGGGTGGGGAGGAATAAATTAGGGATTTGGGAGTAACATATGTACACTGTTATATATAAAATAGATAAACAACAAGGGCCCGCTGTATAGCACAGGGAGCTATCCTCAGTATTTCATAATCCCCTTAAGTCAACTATACTTCAATTAAAAAACAATAATTAATTAAAAAAAACAAGTTTCTAGTACTTGCTGTCTCTCTCAAAGCATTTTTTAAAACACATGCTCCATTTAAACCCTGGCTAGCTTCAAGCCTGATCTACTTAAGGGTCTTCTCTCATACAATTTCAGCTACCTGAATGCAAGTCCACTTTTTGGAACTAGACATCATTCTTAACTGTGTTACTTCCCAACACCAGAACCCAGAGCCGTTTCTTTGGCCATACTTTTATGGAGCCCATCGCTGCCTTTACGTGAGTTCTAGTGTTGCAATGCCATATTAATCTTCCAGGATATCACATGCTCCTGGTATAACTGACTTCTATCATCAGCCTAAACATAATGGTTGACATCTGAATGACTCTCATTCATTGACCTTCTGTCCAGTTTCCTATGCCTCACGCTCAAATCAGGCCGCCTCTATTATCCATTGACAAAGACTGGCTAAAGTCTTAAAAATGGATGGATTTGGATACTTACAAAATCTTTCCATGTGACCTCAGTGGCACTGCAAGTGACTGGATAAGGAAGGAGCAACATAGATTGTTTTACATCCTTTCTAAACTTCTCAAGACTTCATTCTTCAGTTCTCATTTAAAACAAATGTTTCACAAAAAAAGGTAATTACCCTCCTCACTTTCAAATGTCCTCTCTTGAATTATAAAATGCTTTTGTCCCTTTAATCACTCTCCTTTAAGTTTTCTTTGGTTTCCAATAAAGAAATTTCCTAGAAGGAAAGATGGTGGGTAGAGGAAAGGAAAGTATGCTTGTTGGGTAGCTTCTAGTGCCAGTTTCCATGTTCCATTTAAAAGCAAGTAGAATTAGGAGTTCTGTTTACTGTTAGGGACAAAGACCGGAAGTAAAAGCAGCATATATGAGAGTGAAAATCATTTCTCTGCCAGGTAGAGGAGTTCATAGGTAGATACTGCAAGACTGGTATAACTACCCTATACATTCATCAGAGACCCTAGACTTCATCTTTAGCCTCCACTATCCTTCACATGAAGCCTCTAGGTCTCAAAATGGCTGCAGGTGCTTCAACTATTACCAACTTCATTCCAGACAGCAGGAAAGAAGCAGCACGGAGGCAGTTGCCAGTGGCGTCAGCTCTCTCTAAGAAATCTCCACATCATCTTTTGGCTCACATCTCTTTAGGCAGTAATTACCAAAATGTAAGGGAGTTTAGGAAATGTCAACTTCTAGTTGGGCACTAGCATCCTCAATAAAATGGAAAAATTTTGGTTTTCCTAAGAAAGAAGAAGACAGTGGATATCGAGTGGGACACAGGAGTTTCCACAAGGAGCAGATTCCAGGTTCCAGAATTGGGCCTATTTTACATAAAACCCATGCTATTTCTGTGTCACTAGAGCTCCCTGGTATGTTGTATACTTACATTCTTGGAGAACCACTAAATAACTTTCAGGGTGTTAATCGCTGCCTCTGATTTACCGCGTCTTTTTTTTGCATCCCCTTCCAACATTGCAGACATCTGGGCACATTTCTTTCCTCCTTATTTAAAGTACACCAAGGGCAAGGGCCTGCTTAAGTCATATTTTTATCTTTACAACAAAGCATAGCACCTAGTCCGTGGTTTTGATAGGTGTTGGATAATTGATCAATGATTGTAGATCTAAAATGCATTTGTCCCTCTTCGTCCAGGAAATGCTCTAGTCCCTCAGTGCCAACTTATAGAAATGTTTTTTTGCTACTCCCAAATCTATCTGTTCTACCATCATTTGGGGTACACTTTTATTTTATTTAATAAAATAATTCCAACAGAAATACATGTGTGATGGTTTTGTGGCCATCAATTGGATTGGGAATTTTGCCAAGCTTCTTAACACCCATTTTGCCCTCAGAAAGTCAGTACTGCCTCTATATAATGTTCTTTACTTCTCACAGTTCATTCTTAAGAGACATTATCTCATCCAGCTCTGAAAGGTAAAAAAAAACACTTTAGTGTTGTTACACTTAAGAGGGAAGGGAACAAAAACAGAAAGGCCTATGGCTGTCTAACTAATGCCATTACAGTAGATTACAAGGTGAGAGTGTTTATGTAGCTTTTTATAACACAAAACTCACTCATAACACTATCTGAAGATTGCAAAAGGAAAACATTAATGCCCGGAAATGTTACAGTAAAAATATTCTCTATGCTTTGGACCACATTATGGAAAGATATGTTTTATAAGGGTAATATTACACGGGGTGCTTGCTGTCGCCTGCAAAGTGGTGTGAGTTTGTTGAGAAGTTAACTCTTAGCATTCCCCCAAAAGGAAGATGATGGAAATGAATTACCCTACACTGTAAAAACCATAAGCTGAGGCATGAACTCAGTGACTAAACGTTGCAGAAGGGTAGAGACTCAGATCACAGCCTTGGCTTTCTTGTTAGACCCTGACTGCCAAGATGATAAAGGCACAGCTCTGTCAGCTAAAGACCTTCAAAGGAGGGTGCCCAGGATAGCGAGGTGAGGCTAGGATAATGCTGTATGGTGAAGGAGTCAGGAGCTGGAGATGCTGATTTTGGAGAAGAAGAGGTCCAAGGGGACATGGTCTCAAAGGAAAGGAGCAAGATTTGGTTTAATGAACTCAAGGGGAGGACCAAAATAATGAAGGAAAAATCCCACAAAAGACAGACTCTAGCCCTTTAAAAGGAATAACTGAAATTCTAAGCATCCTCAAAGCAATCCAGATAACCTCAGCATGGAGAGAGTTCCCTTTAGCTAGAGGAATTAAACCAGAAAGTCCATGTCTACTTGGAGAGAGACATTGGCAAAAACTACCACTACGCTGGCCAAATCCCCCCTTATTTCCTACCAGACAATTTCAATAGTCTCCTAACAAGTAACAAGTCTTCCTTCTTTGACCCTTTCCTTCCAGAAAAAAAAAAATAATCTATAGGAGCCTGAATAATCCTTCTAAGAGAAATTAGATGCTCAAAACCATCCTATGAATTCTCTTCTCACCTCATGTGAAAGACGAAGTTCATAAAACATTCTAAAGAATCTCTAAGATATGTCTCCCTGCTACCTCTCTGAGTTAATCTATGTTACTCTCTCCCATCCTTATTCTCCTCCAGCCACATGGACCACCTCGTTATAACACAAACACATCAGGCATGTTCCCACCCCAGGGCCTTTGCACTTGCTCTTCTTTCTGTCTGGAATGTTCTCCCTCCAGATATCCCCTTCTTGCTTGGATGTGTCACCAATTTTTGATCTCTCCCCAGCTGTCATTTTTTCAGTGAACCCTTCACTGATTGCCCCTGCTTTTACACCACCTGTGCTCTGTCCCTGCTTTATTGTTTTTCATAGAACTCAACATCATCTGACACATCAAATTTTTCACTTGCTAATTTATGGTCTCCCTCTCTCCTAAGAAGGCAAGTTCCCTGAGAGCAAAGGGTTTTCTCTGTTTTGTTTATAAGATATAGCTAGAGTACCTGGAAGAGTGATGATGCCTGGCATTAGGTAGGTACTCAGGAAATAAGTACTGAATGAAAGTGTGATGCTTCTCAAAGACAGTGTTCTAGACTCTGAGAAACAGGGCAGAAGGCTTATGGAGAGCCACTGAAGAGGTTTAAATGAGATTATAACATCGTTACGTTTGTGTCTGAAATGTTCTCTCCAACAAAATGAGGATTGGAGGACTTGAGTTCTAAGCCATGCACATAATGGGTGACCGTGGAGAAGACTAAGCCATAGTCCAGGCAAGAGGCAAAGAGCTCAAGATGGGTGTGCATTGAAGAGATGTTTTAGGATTTAAAACTGAGCAGAGAAATTCTGTTTTGGATGCCTCGTTTAACTGCACAAAGCTATTCAGTTGCCTAGAGGGCCCTTTCTCTGCTGAGCCCTTCATCACTACAGAGCCACATGGTCAAAACTTTCCTTTCCAGTGAGAGGGGGCATAGGAATGTTTCCCTTGGCTGTCATAGTTCCAAATCAGGATCAATAGGATTAAATCCAAGCAGAGCCCAGATCTAGCCCTGCTCCAGAACAGACCGGACGTTTGGTGTGTGAACAGACAGCCCAGCTACCAACCCCCAGTTTCCATTACAAAAATAATAGAAGTTCGAGGGAAATGAGATTGGAAAACCAAAGTAAGTAGAAGATTCAAGACATCCTCCTATTTGTTTTTCTTCTGTTTCTAGGCCCTAAGCCAGGAGAGCCCTCTTCCCCATGGTTGCCTGGTTACAGCCTGAGCAGTTCGCCAGGGTAACATCTGGAATAAAGGTGGGTGGGCAGGGAGCCAGGGCCTGCTCAACTTGAACGAGGTCTGAGAAAGAAAGGAAAATAAGATACTTTTTGGCTAATTACTGCCCAACCTTGAGGACAAAGGAAGGAAATATTTGAGATGAACTGAATATATGTTAAAAGGTTTTCTTTTAAAGGATTATTACAACTCATTAACATAGCAGAGGAATAGAAGGCATGATGCGATCTCTGGAAGTTATGGTCATTTAATAAGCTGTGTTTTGGATGGGCATTTACTACCCAAGACCCTGAGCAACTCCAGATTTTGTGATATTTAGTATTATTCTTGAGTACAGCCTGGTTCAGCATAGAAGGAACTACATTCAAATACCTAATAATAAAAATAATATATAATATTATGTATATATTTATAAACATTTATTGATTGTTTATCCTGTTCCACTAAGGGTTGTAGGTATACTGTCTTATTTAATTCTTGCAACCCTTTGGAATAGGACCGGGCCTTAGCAATGGTAGGAAATTTCCTACTGCACATCTCATCCTCACCAGACAGTCTGATTCCAAGACCTGCTTTCTTCTGCACTCTACTCTCCTGTCTCCCACAAGTTACCATACCCCCATCATGGGTTGTATCCCTCCCGTGGATTAGGGAGATGGTTCAGCACCTGGTTTAAGAGCCTGGATATAGACTTCCTGAGTTAAAAGTACAGCCTTGTGTTACCTTGAGCCAATAACTTATTCTGAGTCTCGTGTTCCTCATGGGTAAAAGGGGTTAATAATGACACTTGTTCCATGGGGTTTCTGGAAGAATTTAATGAGAAAACGTGTAAAGCTCTTAGTACACTGTGATTACTAGTGTTTAATAAACATTTACCTGTTGATATAATTATGATTATAATTTATATCTGGATTCTTTCATGGAGAGCACATTCACCAAGCACTGATTGGGCCAAGAACCATGGGTGATGAGTAAAACACAATCATGGGCCTTGTGGTAAATCCACATTCTGATAGATCCTGTCTCATACCCCACAACTTCACCTTCAATTTTCCAGAGAGGAAGGGTATACATTTGTCCACCGAATCACCCATTCCTTCTCCTCCCACAGGTGTACTTGGAAAAACCCATGTAAACAAATAAATTCATTTCCATGAACACGTATTGTGGATTTTTAGATACTGTGGGAGAATACTGAAGAAGTTGAAGACTTGGTTCTTGTCCTCTAAAACTTCCCCAGGAGGAACTGAAATCGGAATTAAAGCCAGAATGATTCCTGTGTGGTGTAATGCCTCTTCTTGTATATTTTAATTGAGAATAGATCTGAACACCAGTATGGCTGGTATGGTTTGGTTATTCTAAACAATTTACCTATTTCTGTATTCCCAGTTAAAGAGAAAATATTAAGGAATTACATTGAATTAAATTGACCTTAGTTTTTAAACAAGTAGCTTTACCTCTTTGTTCCTTGGTTTCTTCATTTGTAAAATATGCATCATAATAATGATAATTGTACCTATTTACAGGCCTGTTAAGGTTATAGAGAAAATGTAGAAAAGTACCTAGCACAGTGATAAGGATACAGTAAACATCTTAGTCAGCTAGGGCTGCTATAACAAAATGCCATAGACTGCATGATTTAGACAATGGACTTTTATTTCTCATAGTTCTGGAGGTTAGGGAATCCAAGATCAAGGTGCATCAGATTTAGTTCCAGGTGAAGATGTTCTTCCTGGCTCACAGGTGGCCATCCTATTGTTGTGTTCTCACATGGTGAAGGAAGAAAGCTCTGGTGTTACTTCCTCTTCTAATAAGGGTATTAATCTCATCATGGGGGCTCCGCCCTCATGACCTCAGCTAAACTTAATTAACTCCCAAGGGACATACCTCCCAATATTTTCACACTGGGGACTAGGGTTTCAACATATGAATTTTAGGGGAATACATTTAGTCCATTACAGTAAGTGTACAATCAATGTGATCTGTAGTAACTCTTAAAAATAATCATAATTCTTCCAGTAATTATAGTTTAAGAGTCCCCTGATTTTAACTGAAATAGGACACCTGAAAGTAGATATTCCACTCCTCAAAAAAAAAAAAAAAAGTCAGCCTAAATATTTTTGTTCAGGCAGAAATGATCACATGATTAAAACCTGGAAGCTAATTAAAGACAAGGAAGACACAACTAGAATATAAGCTCAAAAGGGCAGAGCACATAACTGTTCTCTTTATCACTGTACCTACAGCATATAGCACAGACGCTGGCACCCAGTAGGAGCTTAATAAATGTTAGTGAATGTGCCAAAGAACTACTGATTTCTGATAAGAAATAATCAACAAATAAATCCAAGACGGACCCTACTTATTGGTGTGTACCCTAGAAGAACTCTAGTTGAAAAATATTCTATTCAATATTCTACTCAGGTAAACACTGTGGTCCAATCTAAGATCTTATCAGGTCTTTGGCTCAGGAACCTTATCTTTTATCAGTCAGATAGTTGTAAAGGATAACTATGGAGAGTAATATTGAGATTCATACAATTCAAAGCACATGTGTTTTTGACACCCACAGCGTGCCAAGTCTTCCTGCTCTAGGCACTATGGATTCAACAATACATAAACCAGGGTCTCTGCCTTCAAGATACACAGGGCTTAGCTAGAGAGATGGGCATGGAAACAAAGAAATAGACTTACTGAATTAAGTACTACGCCAAAAACACTGTGTACCCATGGAAGAAGGTAGTAGCTTGGTAGTTAGGAAGAAATCAAGGAGATGACATGGTTGAGTCTTGGAAATGTGATTGTCCAGCACCCAGTTAGGGAAAGGGTATTCCAGGTTCAGGGACCAGCTTGCACAAAGACAGAGAGGTGTGAACATGTCTGCAGTGCAGGTGGAGGATGAGTTGGCGTGATGATGGGAGATAAGACGAGAATCCCTCAATCAAGGGCCACTACACCTTTTTACAAGTTTGTATTCTGTTATCCAAGCAACAGAAAATCAAAAGGGGGAGGAAATTATCAAAAACAGAGTAGCCCCTGCTCGCTGCACCTAGAGAAAGCCCACGCACAGCAATGAAGACCCAACACAGCCAAAAATAAATTTTAAAAATTATTAAAAAAAAGAAAAACAGAGGTAATAGTATCACGGGTTAGCGCAGGTTGGCTGCAAAGGTTAAGAAAGGAGTATGAGGCATTTTCTTATGCACAAAGGAGGGAGCACAAGTTTGAGGAGAAGACAATAAGCTCACGTTTGGGGTGCACTCATTGCTGTGTGTCTCCAAATCAGCCAAAGAAGCAATAGAGATAATAGTTGAGAGCTCAGAATAGTGGTGTTAGCTGGGGAGAGTGTTTGGGGTCTTATGCTGATGAAGATGGAGACAGTGTGCTTGCTTGGAGCTGAGAAGGGGCCGTGATATGCAGAGCAGTGATCTCTTTCCCTTTTCTATGTCATGGATCTTTTGAGCATCTCCTGTAATGTTATGGACTCTCTGTCAGGAAAATGTCACAAAGCTACGTGCATACATGTAACAGGTTCATTCAATTGCAGAATATTCTGAGACTCTGAGAGAACCATGGAGCCCCAGTTAAGAAACTGTGGAGTACTAGGAGGACAAAGAGGGGCCAAGTTGCAATCCTAATCATTTGGGTGATGAAAAGATAGGAGAAAATACAGTGGAAGAGTTGACAACAGTGTCTCAATCCCCAACACCCAGGGCACATGCCTCCCAGAAAGCCAAGTGACATTTGCTTCTGAGTTTAAATATCCAGGTTTAGTAGAATAGACTTTTGGGCTCCTGTCAACTCTTTAAAATATTTGACAAACCTCCCTTTTCACCTTTATTTCTTTCTCCATATGCCTTTATACCTTTAAAGGAGCTACATGGATTCTCAGTGAAAGCGCTGACTGGAAATTCTCTCTTTGGATGTCTTCACAACTAGGAGTTACTAATATGGACTGTGGAGAAATGTCTGCCCTGGTGGTAAAAGACATTTAGGGTTTTCCGTAGAGCTTCACAGGCTGGCAAGAGTTACTTGAAAAGCAAAACTAAATATGATAATGAGAGAAAACAGCTTCTGGGCTTACAAGCCTTCTTGTTCTTCTAGAGCCAGCACTTGAAACCTCAGTAATGAGGTTTGTAATTGTTGGGGATCATTTGTCAATCAATAAAGCAGTCATGGAACAGTAAAGCCTGAATCTTTCCTGAATTTCTCTGAAACATCCCTTGCTCCTTCTACCTCCTAGTCTTGTTTTAACAATGCGACTGCCCTATTCACTGGTCTCCCTCTATCCAGTACTACCACCTGCCTTCACCATTGACCCCTCCTGTCCCTATCTGTCCATCACTCATTGACATGTACACACTGCTATATTTAACATGGATAACCAACAAAGACCTACTGTAGAGCACAGGGAACTCTGCTCAATATTCTGTACCAACCTAATTGGGAAAAGAATTTGAAAAAGAATAGATACATGTAAATGTATAACTGAATCACTTTGTGGTACACCTGAAACTAACACACCATTGTTCATCAACTATGCTCCAATATAAAATAAAAAGGTTTTCAAAATAAATAAATAATCTTTCTAAAAGGAAAATGTTGATTCAAACCGTCCCTTGCTTAGACTGACATTCAAGGCCCTTCTGTTCTGGCCTCATGTCTCCTTACCTCCCACTTCCCCACGTCCTGAGCTTCAGTGACACTACATTATCTCATTCCTCAAGGTGTACCTTCCTTTACCACCTTAGCACACACTGCCATCTTGTTCTAGAATATCTGGCAAATGCCCATCTGGCCTTCAAGGTCCTCCTCAGGCGTTGTACCCTGTAGGGTAATTCCTTCTGACCCCTTCCCTACTCTCATCAAAGATAAGCTTTCTTTTCCTGAGCTCTCCCCACACTAGACCTGGAGCTCCCTGAGAGCCATTTGGCATCATTCACAACATCCTTACTGCATGAATGGATCCAGTGGTCCCACCAACTTGGGTCTTGTGATAAGTGTCCTGAATTAGGAAGAAATTCACTTTTTTTCCCTTTTATGAAGAGTTTGCTAAAACTCAAGGAAGTATGGGGCATATTTAATATATTTAAAAACCTTTTCCGAGACCGGAATTAAAATGTGAATATGCAAATAATTCCTCCTAAGGTGCATGATATTTATTTTTTAATTAAAGCAGGAGAACCTTGCAGCAATCGCGTCGTGTTACCATATGCACTTACGTACAGTTGACTGTCATGGCTGTCACAAATTCAGACTGTCTTCACCTTGTATTCATATGACTTCAACTTGAATTCTTTCCATTCCTTCCCCTTCCCTCTCCTCCTCTCCCTTCCTTCCCCTTTCTCCCTGGCTACTCGCAAAACAAATGTTAGCTGACTGCTTCCTCCCTCACCATCCTGTCTCAAGGAACACAGACCAGTGCTTCCAAATGTTAATGTTTAGAATCTGATTCAGTGTTCCCCAAGAGAGCCCATGAATCTAGGGCCAAGCCTGAGATTCTGCATTTTCAACAAGTTCCCAGGCGATGTGGACCACACTCCATAAGTCACAGGAATATAAAGCATGGAGGATGAATCAGGCAGAGACTATGCTCTCAACAACAAATGACAGTCTAGGGCCAGTCTCTACTACTGCCTCCTAGACAGGCAGATCCCCTTAGTGTCCACCAAGCCTGCTTCATCACAAAGTACCAATATTTTTTTATGAAGATATAATTGACAGATTGGTGGTTGCCAGAGGTGAGAGATGGGGTGTGGGCCAAAAATGGGTGAAGGTGTGAAAAAGGTACAAACTTCCAGTTATAATACAAATAAGTCCTGGGGATGTAATGGACAGCATGATGACCATAATTAAAAATGTTGTATTGTATATTTGAAAGTGGCTGAGAGAGTAGATCTTAAGTTCTCATCAAAGTACCTATTATTCACTGAAGCAGAGAAATATATGAGAGGATAGATGTGGGACTGGGAAAAGGGGAGAGGGTGACGTTCTTTCTGTGCCCCCAGAAATGAAGCCTTGGGTGGTGAGCCCAGGTTAGACCAGCATACCAATAAGTCTGATGTCACTTTTAAGCACAAGCTGAACAAACTATTAAAGTTCAGGTTTCAATTTTAAGACATTCAAAAATAGTTAAGGGAATCTCATTTTCATGGCTTGAAAATAAATTTAGGGAAGGGTAAAGTAAGAGACTGAATGACTTCCCAGAAACGTACGCAGAGGCGAAGGGGCTGAGGCTTCTTAGAGTCATTTAACTGGGTTCCGCAAGAAACTTGAGATTTCCTACAGTGGAGAGACTGTTAGGTAGGAAACTGATAAAGTCTTAACAGCTAACCACGGGCTGTCTCGGGGAGCACTAGAGAAGAGAGAGGGGTTTGGTGGGACTCCGCAAGTTTCCCCCCCAATCCATTGCACTGTTAAAGCAGCATAAAGCCAGAAACAAGGAGGCTCAGGAAATAAGACGAAATTTACTTACAGCCACCTAGCATCGTCTCTGTGCTTTAGAAGCTGAGATGCACAAAAGAACAAAGGTCCTTGCATTCCCACTTACCGAATGGCAGGTCAATGATCTTTCTGGTTCACTGCTTGAGAATTTGTTTGTTTTTTATCTCCTAATTGTGTCCCCTAGATTAATAGCTATTTGCCCCTCCCAGATGCATGCAATCATTGATGCATTTGTTCAGATATGCATTCTTTTATTTTATCACTCAGCAAATACTTATTGTGTATCTATTATATTATGTACCAGACACTGTACGTACGTTTTCACAAAAGACAGTGAAAATAAAACATAAAATGAGACAGAATTTAGGATAAAGCTTCTCCCATTTTCAGCTGAGGTTGATTCATTTATAGCATCCTTTGGCTATTGTTAGCTAATAACCGTCCCAACTTCAATGCTATCCAGAACATATACCTCCATCTTGTCCACAAGAATATCAATATATCACAGGTCAAGTCCCTGATTACCTTCAGGTGCCCTATTTCTATTCTTTCTCCTTGAACTACCAACCTAAAGACTTATTTTAACCTAATCCCTGATTTATTTTACCTGATGCATGCTGGCCCCTGGTGAGCATAACATTTCTGTCAAAACACTCACCAATTATCTCTTTAGTAATCCATTCTCAAATGGTGCCTCAGAGTAAGTAAAATCACTGCTGCAAAATTTCATAAACCCTTTAAAGAAGGTGACTATCTTTGCCTACAGTCCTTCCATGTTATTCACCATTCCTCAAAAATCACTCATATAACTTTAACCTATGTTCCTCACCATCTGTAGACATCACTCGAAAAATTGAGCTTGTCAGAGAGCTCTCTGTTCAGATATGTTGGAGTTCACAGCAGTTTCTTATTATTTGTCACAGTAGTATGCAATTATCTAGCTTTTTAACACTTAAAAAATATTACAAAAATGCCCATTTAAGAATTCCTACCCAGAAAATATTAATTTTGGTTGCTTCCATGGAACAAGATTCACAGTGTAGGAGAGATGGAGAGATACTCTTCCTTTTTATTTTATACTTCTTATGTCACTTGAATTTTGGGGGCTTGGACATCTGATCTTTATAAAAAAAACTCCTTTAAAAATATGTATTCTATCAAGTGTGATAGATGTAAACCAATAATTATAAAACCTAGTGATAGGTATTCCTATCTGCCCCTATGAGATCCAGGCCACGCTCACTTGCAAAGGAAGTGACAAAGCCACAGAAAAGAGCCAGAACCCACAACATTGTCTAGGACTACTCCCCCCGCTCCATTGCCTGTCCCCACCTCCTCACTGCCAGCTTTGTTCTCTCTCCTGCCCTTGTCTGCTTGACTTTCCACAATGTCTTCATGCCTTTCCACCTGGGGTATCACCATTTGCCTATGTCTCATTTTCCCTGGCTCACTACTTCATTCTAGTCTGGGCTTATCTCCTTCCTTCTAGCTCAGCACATTAAGACTGACTCAGGGTGACAGACAATTAGTGTGAACTTGGCCTTCCTTGGATGAGATACTTCAAGAGAAAACCAAGCATCTTTGCAATGAATTGTCCCGGAGGTTTTAGATGTTCTCATAGAGCGGCTCAGGTATGTGTCCAATTAGACCTACTCTTCCCTTCCCAAGTCATTATTTAATCTTAGTAAGTTTTTATCGTCCACATTTTCCCCACCCCCAGTTTCCATCATTTCCACCTTCATCACACACATATTTATGATTACATTTAACTTCAGAGAAGTTTTCCCTTATCTTTATTATACTCCTAGGAGAAGATGATATTAATAAGCCAAGCCAAAACTTCATTAGACATTCTGCTTTTGGTCAAAAAAAGATACTCAGAAGACTGCCTACTCTCCAATGCCATGGCCTAGAAATCATCAAGCGAGAATACTCATTGGCAAAAGAAGCCACCTTGTATTCTTGTTCACCTGCCCAGGTCTAAAGGTCAGTAATCGGGGCTCTGGATCCCAACTGCTGCTTCTTCAGCAATCTCATTACATCATGACTCCACCACTCACCTTGCATTTTTCATTTCTTCCCCTCTATTGGCTACTTACAATTGGACTACAAACAATTCAATTGGTTTTTGTCTTAAAATAAAATAAGCAAAATAAGTCCCCTCAAAAGACCAGTTAAACCAGAATCTCTGGGATGGAGCCCAGGCATCAGTATCTTTTTAAATGCTCTCCAGGGGATTCAAATGTCCACCTCAAGTTGAGAACTGGTGCTCAAATACCTTCAAAGGCAGTATTTCCTTGTTTTTCACTCCCATGTGCATCTCGATTTATTGCATTCTGGTTTTGACCATCACAACTCTACTTAGTTGAGGACATCAATTCTCAGCCTAGTGGCCACTTTTCTGAACCATCTTCTTCTTGGAGAGGTCTAATTTGACACAGTTTGCCTCCCCTTGCTTCATGAAACCCTCTCCTCTGGGATCATTTCCTGCTTTTCTTCTAAACTTGGACTGCTTCTCCTCATTTTCCACCATGGGCTCCTGTTTTTCCAGTTTTGGGGAGGAGTGAGGACAGGAAGCAGCCTATGTAGCAGGATTCTCCCCAGGGAGTTATAGGGCTAAAATTCTCATACGGATAATACTGTTCAGAAAACATTCGGGAAAAAAAAAATAAAGTTACGAAAACTGAACTAATTCCAAAAAATGCAGGCAAACACCAGGAAACAGAGTAGAGAAGATGCCAACCAGATGTCGCTCAAAGCCAGCTGTAAGAGCTTGGGATCAGACCCCTAACTTGGTTCAGATGGAACACAAAAGCCAGATTCATCCAGAACAAAGCTCCTGGGAAACTTGGGCCAAGCTTTTATTCAGTCAGAGGAGCTCCAGCGTAAGTGGGCAGAACACAGTGACATAATTTCAGTCTCATCTACTATAAATTCGAGAATTTGCCCTTCCTTCTTCTTTGAGTCATATTCTGGGAGGGCAAACCCACATTGTACCACCTTGACTCCTGGGAAAAGGGCAAAGGATTAAGACTAGAAGGCAAGTCGAGAAGGATCAGAGAGCCGGACAGCTGTGGCAACAGCCCCTCCCAATCTCCAGGATCTGAGCCGTTATGGTTCTGTTTTAAAATAAACGAAGATTCAGATGAACAGAAAGTTTGTGTTTCACATTAACATTGTGGCTTTTTCTCAGCTGGGTGTTTTTATTTTCTCTGTCACTTTGCATTACAGGAATAACACAGCTTTCCAAGGGAACAGCTCCACCAGATAAGTAAACAGCATAGAGCGAGGAGTATATAGATGGCAGAATCTGAGGCTCTTTGACTCAAGGAAGCCTTGGCCGTAAATGTCTGTGGCTGCTGGCCCAGACCATGAGCTTCAGGCTCAGCTCTGAGTGGGCTGGCAAAGAGGCCAGACCTCATCTCCTAGGCTTTGCTGCCTTGCATTTTCTCATGGGTCAGAAAAGAAGCAGCTGGGAAAATTGCTCATCATACTTGCCCCAGCCTTTCCCAGCACAGTTGTGGGCACTGCCTACTGCCACCAGCATCCTCAGCCCTGTTCAAGCCAAGGGTAATGGAGACACAGCTTAGGAAGATATCAGCACCTCCCTGCCCACCAGGAAGGTGACTTTCAGGAATAGTTACTATTCTGTAAATGGTGGCCAACAAATGTGGGAGTGAGAGGGAATACATACCCAGATATCCACATGGGCTCTTTCATCCCAAACTTCTGTGTGTTTTCTAAAGTTTGATTGACTGGCTCTTCTCCTTTATGTGCTCCTGACTCTCACTTTTGATTCTTTGAGTAATGTACCCCAGGAAAGCATCACGGCCTCACAGCCTAGACCTTCTCTCCACAAGGACTCGTACCGGTGGGAACGGCCCTACAACATCCTGAATGTGCCTCATTGAGTGAGCCTGACATTATAGAATTAAAAGAAAACTCTGCTAGGACACAGACCCTCTGCCAAAGTCCCCACCTCTACCATAAGACTTCTTACACATCAACCTTCACCTGGATGGAACTTGACTCTGCGTTATTCTTGGGGTTGGTGATTTAAGTGATTTTTCTCTTCCTGAAGCAAGTCTAGTGAGTCCTTCCCAGGTCCCAACTCCTGCTGTCTCCTTCTCACTTCCTCCTTCCTGTTGGGAAATCTCAGCTGGCCTTTATATTGAACTACCCAGCAGTGGAATAGAAAGAATTACTGTGGAAACTCTTAATTTTTTCTCGCCAATTTCACTTTGGCAAACACGGGGTCCCTCTTGAAACCTTTTACACTGATCACATGATATAAAACTGCAAAATTGAGCTTAGGCCAAAAATGCACATACTTTAATAAATTAAGTGGTAAAACCAAATCCATTTTCAAAATACAGGCTGCCATTACAACTAGTTATAGGAGCACAAAGAAAAATGCCTGTGATCCTTCAACCCCTGACAATTTATTTCTACATGGGCAGTCCTAGCAAACTACCCATGTAGAAATAAGCTTGTTTACCTTTCGAGTAAACAAGAATCTGGTTACTGGGACAAGAATCTGGTTGGAAGTCATGTTTTCTACTTTGATATCTTATTGATAAAAAACATTCAAAACATCTATCAGCATTTCTGCTCATAGGATGGGCCTGACTAATCACTTCCTTATAATGTTTTATAATTTAAAAGTTTGAATTTAGACAGAATAATAGAGTGAACTTCCGAATACCCATCACCCAACTTCAACAATTATAAACTCATAGCCAATCCAGTTTTATCTGAACTGGTACCCATTTGGCCTCTCTCTCATATTATTTTAAAGCATATCCATGATATCTATCATTGTGTCAATAAATATTTTAATATTTACCTCTACAAAACTAGGGCTTCCTTTTTTTAAACTTCCTTTTTTATTTGGCCACACCACGAGTCATGCGGGATCTTAGTTCCCTGACCAGGGATTGGACCCAAGCCCTGGCAATGAAAGCACCGAGTCCTAACCACTGGACCACCAGGCAATTCCTCTTTAAACTTTTTATTATAGAAGACTTCAAACGTAGATAAAAGTAGAGAGTACAATGAACTTCCAAGTATCTATCAGCCTCCTTCAACAATCACCAGCTTATGATCAATTGTGTTTTATTTATGCCTCCCACTCATTCCCTCTGCCCCAGATTATTTTGAGGCAAACTTCAGACATCATGTCATTTCACTGTAAATATTTCAGAGTGTACCTCTAAAATATGAATTTTTCTTAAATATAACCAGGACACTGTTATCACATCTAAAGAAAATGATTCCTTACAGCTATCAAATATTTAGTCAGTATTCACATTTTCCCAACAGGGCTGCCTTTTTAACTATCATTACATTATCAACCTAAAAAATTAACAATTGCTTATCAATTGTATCGAACCCTCAATCAGTGTTCAGATTTTTCCTTGATCTCTTTTTAATGTGTTTGTATAGGTTTTTAATAAAAATTGAGATTGAAATAAAATTCATATGTTGCCATTGCTGATATATCACTTACCTCTCTTTTAATCCATAAGACTTCTCTCCTTACCTTCCTCTTCTTCCTCTCTCTTCCCTTCCTCTTTTTTTTCCCCTCTATTTTCTTTGTAATATATTAGTTGAATAAACAGGGTCATGTGTCTGGCTTCTGTTGTTTGCACTCCTGTGGTGCTGTTTAACATGTTCAACTTTCCTCTGTACGACCTTAATGGTTAATCATTCCACCCTTGACTGTGGATCCAATAGAACTTCCTGGTCTCCATTCTAAGCCTCAGACTTCTGGTTCCTGAATGATGGAAACCTAAGGCTGTGTGATGCACTGGAAAGAGGACAAGGTTTTAATCTGTCATCAACCTACTATATGACCTTAGGCAAATAAGACTCACCTTCCTTGGTTATAAATGTGGATACTAATATTGCCTTGGAAGGTTTCTTTGGGGCTTAAGAGTAAGTATTATAAACACAGAGTATCTTGAGTGACACACAATCCAGCTAGTCATGCACCTGAGAGCTGTGCTGCCTAGTGGAGGGAACACAGATTTTGAGGCCAGACCCAGTTGAATAGGGCCATCTGTCGAGTGAGGGTAAAATATTTAATTTTGTCTTAATGACTGAAGAGATGATGTATGTAACATACATAGTCCAGCGCTTGGAGCATGATGTCTGCGGCAATTGTAGGTATGGACAATGGTCTATATTGATCAAAGAAGGCTAGAAGATAGGAAAGATTGAGTTCAATATGTTTTTTTTTCAAAATTATCTTTGGCAAGCTTCTTTCTAATAATTTCCATTATACCTTAAAAGCCAAAAGCCAAAAATGTGGATAAATACAATACGCAATGAGAACACAGAAAAGAGAATGAAAAACTTCTCTTGCAAATACCAAGAAATAATCTGCAGGAGTCATAACAACTGGATTGGGCCTTAAAGGGTGAGTAAGTGTTTGGTATTTGAGTGAGCAAAAAAGCATATAAAGAGGAAGGAATGGCACTGGCAAGGGTAGAACTGGGTCGCAAGCTCAAATGACTTCAGAAAAATTGGTTGGGGTTCACCTCGTTAGCAGTGGACAGTGATGATGTGGCTCAGTTATAATAATCTTTGTCGTGGTGAGATGGAGGGATTCAAAGGGAGAGTTAGGATGATATTGTGAGAAAAGGAAGTAAATTAGGAAGTCATGATAATAGAATAGATAAGAGATAGAAAAAACCAATGGAGTGGCAAACCATGTCAGGTCACCATAAGTGTCAGCAAAGTGTTAGATGAAATATCTCTGAAGATTGCATAGGAAGGTAACTTTTTGCCTAAAGTAATCATGGAGTAGGTAGGATTTGAATCTGAACTAATAAATCAAAGTTTTATGTAGAACTTATGCTCAACAAGTAAAATTTGGGCAATGGTCTAGAGAAAGGAACACAAAGTTGTGAGGGTTATCCCCAGGACAGGTCCATGGAAATCACAACCTCCCATCATTGCTTCTGATTCCCTGAAAGTGAAAGACAGCACACAAACACACACGCGCACACACACATCCCTCCCCCACCCAACATCCCATGTCATGATTCAGCTGTATTTACTTTAGTGGTTCCTAAAATGTGTTCTGTAGAGCTGTATTCTACAGGAGCTTCATGGGGAAATGAATGTGGGGGAAAAGGGGAAGGAGAAAAGGAAGGAAGGAAGGAAGGAAAGAAGGAAGGAAGGGAGGGAGGGAGGAAAGAAGGAAGGGAGAGAGGAAGAAGAGAAGAAAATACTGTCTAAACTAGTTTGGAAAATTCTAGCTTAAACAGAATTTTTTAGAAGTTTCTTTACTGCAGGACTTCTCAGAGCCTTTGTTTAAAGTATTGTAAATCTCCAACATAAGCACAGAGTACTTTAAGAGATTCCTCTCCTCCCACAAGGAGCATCTTCGACAAGTATTTTATGTACAATCATATTCGGGGGAATGCTAACATCAATGGTGGCTAACTGCTTCTTAGAGATATCTCAGGAGCTAATTCTGATGGCAAAGAGACTGAGCTGATGGAGACAGTTCTGCTGCAGTTATTGCTGAGAGAATACAGACCTTGCTGGAATGTAAGTCCTTTACATCACTGAGTTCTTTCCTATTTGGTCCAGACTAGTGTGCATAATTATATCTGAGCTAGATGGATGTTTCAAGCATGCATTTGAAGAGAAAGCTCTTTTACAGCCCTAGCCAATTTATCTCCTAATCCCACGAGGGGAAAGCTCAAAGTGGACACCAGTTTAAAAGAGATCCTCACAGATAAAGGGGAGAAGGAGAATTGTTTAGATGCTAAAGCATCTCTAAGATTCCATTTCCAATCCAACGTAGTTACAGGAGGGTTCAAACTGGAATCCAGGACGTCCAAGAAAACAAGCTGTTTAGTCAAAGCCTAAAGGATGCTTAATGGCCCTCGTAGCACGCGTGCCCATGCACATACACACACACACGCATGTGTGTGTGTATTCTGCACGTGAACATAAAATGGGCTGAAGGTTTTTGTTGTCAGCCTCTACCTGCCACAGATTTGCCCTATTTTGCCAGTGTTGGCTCAACCATACCAGCTTCTTATCCATCTAGGAACAAAGCTAACAAGATGTGACCCCTTCACAGGTGGTCCCCTGTGACCACCTTCAAGATGTAGGCATGGTCTCAAGTCTGACTGCAGCCCGGCCCACAAAGTAGCATCACCTAAATAACATCCTGTAACCTCTCCACCCTTGAGAGCTGGGGAGAGGTCATCTACTCTGTTGCCAGGTTGGGACCCCCAGATCTGCTCTTTAAATTAGGGGGCTCTGCCCAGTTCCTGGAGCCCCAGTGATGCTCTGCTTCAAAAGCATCACCTGGATTCCTACCAGATCTCTTATGTTTACAGGTACCCTCTTCTATTGCCTGGGACATTTCAATTATTCTATTCTCTCTAGAACAGCACTGCCCAACAGAACTTTCTGCAATGATGGAAATATTCTGTATCCACACTGTATAGTACAGTAGCTACCCTGCCCCATCATCTTCCCCAATAATCATCTGGAAGCCACATCAGCACCCTCTGACACACATACCAGCCTTGTGGCCTTGGAGAGTCACTGTACTGAGCCCCAAATCCATCCTCTATTGGGAAAATTACACATATCTCAGAGGGACATCGTTAGGGGGTATTAAATGAGACAACACTTGTGTAGTGCCTATCACAGAGCCTACCACACAGCAAGGGCTCAATAAATGTTTATTCCCTCTCTCTTTATCCATTTTAACCAGTGACTGAAATGCTCAGATGAGTCACGTTTCTCTGGGTAACTTTAAGACTGCCTTGTTCATGAGGCTAGAATGCTAAATCCCATAAATGTTTGAAAGGAAACCTTGGATCAGTGATTGGAAAACTGTTTTGGCTTTCCTCTCCTGCAGCATGGCTCAAGCTGGTCTCCTCATCCCCAGCACTGGTTTCTGAAAAGCCTAACCTTCATTTCCTTCCTGCCTCAATCAAGGAACAGCCCCTTTCTGGGGGAGGCTGGAAATGGGATCCATTGTTCATTTGCATTGTGCAACCTTTCCTCAATTAAAAAGAAAAAAGTCCTCTAGAATGTGTAGGTTGGAGGCTTTGCTTCCTCCCTCTTAAAAGAGGCCCTAGGGACAGCTGGTAGGGCAGCTGCAGCCCAAAAGGAAGGGAGAAATGGGTGGAGAGGCACTCCAGGATGCTCTTCTTTCAGAGGGAGAAGCTGGGCATGCTCTTTGTAGTCCAGAGGTCTGCTGGAACCTTCCTGACCCTTGAGACACAGGCACAATTTTCTTGAATCCCCAAGTATCTAGTCTGTGGCCTCACCACATTTCTCCAAATTCCAGGATGCTTATAGTTTTTATAATATTATGGTTTACTCTACCTCTGGGGTTCCTGATTGCCTCAACATAGGATGAATGTCAAGCTTTTCATCATTTTATTTATATTTATATATATATATATATATATATATATATATATATATATATATATACACACACACACACACAAAAAAAAAAAACATAGAACAGAAATCACTTACACAGAGCTTTTTTTTTTTTTTTTTGCAGTACGCAGGCCTCTCACTGTTGTGGCCTCTCCCGTTGCGGAACACAGGCTCCGGATGCGCAAGCCCAGTGTCCATGGCTCACGGGCCTAGCCGCTCCGCCGTATGTGGGATCTTCCCAGACCGGGGCACGAACCTGCGTCCCCTGCATCGACAGGCGCACTCTCAACCACTGCACCACCTGGGAAGCCCATGCAGAGCATATTCTGATGTACTAGACTTCATACCAAGCTGGAGTTTCACCATGAGATCACATAATAGGAACTTAAAAACAAATAGGCTTTCTTGTTTGCCGAAGGCAAGCTACCCACACCTGGAGCTCCTAGTTGGTCCTCCTGCCAGTGAACGCTGCTTCCTCCTTTCTTCTCACCCTCGTGCTCTCACTTTCTCTTCCTCACCTTCTGCTTCCTCAAATTCCCAGAAGACTTCAAATTACTCATCTTATACCTTGATGAGCAGTTCTGCAACTTCTAACTCCTTCTTCTAGATCTGGATTGCTAAATGAATCAAGACAATCAGCTCAAGAAGTAGCTTCTCATTTAACAGAGACTTCCCTTCTTAGAAGACAATTGTGATGTCAAATGGTATTTTTTTTCCCTGATGCAAATGGAAAATGAAAGGGAGAACTAACATAGTTCTCTGTTAGGACACCTAAGAATCTTGCAGCTGTTGTAGTATGTACTGAGGGAGTGTTAACTACAGGTGCAAAATTCTGGCCCCTATTACATATATATGCATATTGAAATGATATAATATATAATATAATATTATAATATATCATGTTTATATATAATTATAATTTAAATATCACATTATAATTTATATTATTAACTATTAAAATAATAATATTACTAAAAAGAAGAGCAAAGGAATTCTTATCTGGGTAAGTTATCTTTTTGGAAATCATTCCAGAACTAAGTCCTCTAATTCCACAATGCTATAATAAAATTATCCAACTCTTATAAATGTTCCAGGAAAAATAATACCTTGAAAGTCAAGGAACTGAAACAAGTAGAAAAACTTGAAATTGAATAGTTAGAACCCCACAAACAGAGAAGAAAAGATTAGGAAGGAATAGGAACTGGTTCCAGTTTTCCAAAAGGGGGTTGTTGATAGAAGAATAAGCAGGAAAAATCAGCTTAGACGTGGCTGGGGTTAGAACACCCATGAGTCACAAGGTACCTGTAGAAGAGGCTGCCAAGGAAAGGTGTAGATTCAGCTTGAAACACAGAATATTCTCCAGAATTGACACTCTAGGTTGGTCTCTCATTTCACAGATGGATAAAGTGAAGTTCAGAGAGGGGAAGTGGTTTACTAAGCCAGTAGGTAGGATTGGAACAAGGTCTTCAGAAAATTCTGTGCACGTGCTTATAAAACCCAGGTCTTCTGACTGTTAATACAGAACTTCTCTAAGACAAAGGAGGTCCTGGGGTTCTAATCAATTTTCCTCATCTTCAAAATAAGCTTATTAAATTAAAAAAAGTCTCATGGCATGGTGCTAATAAGCTCTAAGGAGTGGAAGCTTGCCCTGTCTTTTTTATCTTTAAGTGTACCATAGACATTTCTAGAATCAGTTATTTTTCTATTAAAGAAATATAGACTCAATGTGGAACCTTAGACAAATATAAAAAAATTAAAATAAAAATGAATAATGTTCATACTTCTATCACTCTCACAGTCAATGGGAATAATTTAATGCATTTCCTTTGTACGGTGTTTTTTTCTTATGCACTTTATATTGTTGAGAACATAGTACTTATATGATTTGTGTATTTTCTTACTTAAATTATAGCATAAACTCTGCTCATATTACCCTCATTATTTTAAAAATTCTGCACAACATCATTTTCATGGCTACAAAAGCTTCACTGCATTTAGTGGGGTATAATTAACTTATTTCACACTCTTACATGTTTATATTATTTCTAATATTTTGTAATGACTAGTAACATTTTGATGAATGCCTTTATGCTAAAAAAAAGTTAATTTTTTAAAAAAAATTTAGATTATGACTGTTCTGGCTTGAATTGTGTTTCCCCAAATGATGTCCAAATCCTAATGCTTAGTACCTGTTAATGTGACCTTATTTGGAAATAGGGTCTTTGCAGATGATCAAGTTAAGATGAGGTCATTAGGGTGGGCCCTAACCCAATATGACTGGACTCCCTATAAAAAGGGGAAGTTTGGATACAGAGATGGACATGCACACATGTAGAATGCCATGTCAAGATGAAGGCAGAATTCACTGTGATGCATTTACAAGCCAAGGAATGCCAGCTATTGCCAGCAAACCACCAGAAGCTAGGAGAGAGACACGAAACAGTCTCGTTTTCAGTCCTCAGAAGGGACCAGCCCCGCCCATACCTTGATCTCAGACTTCTAGCCTCCAGAACTGAGACAATTTGTTTCTATTGTTTAAGCCTCCGAGTTTGTGGTACCTTATAACAGCAGCCAGAGGAAACTAATATGATGTCCTTGGGAAAAGTCCCCAAAATGTAAATATCTGGTCAAAGGGTGCAAATATTTTAACATTCTTGGTACATTTTGCCAGGTTGCAAATTTTTCCAAATTTTATGCTGATTTCTAACTCTATTAAATATGAGTGAGAATATTTGTTTTATCGTAATCTCCCCAGAATATTGTTTTTATAAACTTTGCTAATTTATTTGACAAACTATATCACACTGATTTTGTACTCAAATTTCTTTGATTACCACTGAGATTAGATACTGTCCACATTTATTAGCCATTTTTTGTTTTCTATATTGTGAGCTCTATGTCCAGTCCATGTCTTTTGAAATTATACCCATATTTAACTTGTGGAATATTTAGCCTAATGGACTTCTTTCCTCTTCTAGTCATATGAATTCCTTTTATAGCATAGATAGTAATTATCTTTCTGCCATACTCAGTGCAAATATGTCTCCAATGTGCAGTGTTATTTTTGTTTTGCTTCTTACCCTTTGATTATGTATTCTGACAGAACAACATTTTTGAGGGCTTTTAAACTTAAATATGTTAAAGTACTTATGTTATTTAGGCTAAGACAGAATTTTTTTATAAAATATAATCCTTTAATTAGTCTAGAATGTAGTATTTGGAGATAGAGTGTTAAGTGAGGATTATTTAGTTGTATTAACAAATCACTAACCCAGTAACCCCATAAACTAGTGATTTATCTTTCTCTTCCTTACATGATGAAACATTGCATATAAATATAAAATATTATATAGTTTTACATATGAGAGTGCCTGTAGATATAAATGTCTTATTGGAGAGCGCTTCTCTAGCTATTGGTGGCCAGAAATTAGATTTAACCAACAAAAGCCCTAGAGATAACACTGGACCAAAAAAGTCAAGAAGGGATATTTGGTCTTAATCTTTCTACGCTTTCTCTGTTCAATATTTAAGGAAGCCTCAGACCATTCCCTAAACTCCTGAATATCCTTTACCTGCCCCATTGTCCCTCTGTTCTTTCTCCCCTAGTTTTCAGTAATATCTATCTTCTGCGCTTGCCTATACGTTCCAAGAAGGCAGAAAAGCTTTCTGACATCTTTCCAGCTGCACCCTTGATGCCTAACATGATGTCTAGATTATAATAGACTTTCCAAAACATAATTAGTAAATTATGGACTGTTTACCCCACTAGACTGTAAACTACTGTCTTTGCCTAGAATGTTCTTCTCTTTCCCATTACCTGGTTAATACAGAGTTGTGGTTAAGAACGTGTCCTCTAGACCCAAACTGCCTGGGCTCAAACCTAGGGCCACTCTACTCATCCTTCTTAGGCCTCAATCTCTTTTTTTTGTGAACGAGTAATAAAAATGGTACCCACCTCACTGGATTTCATTTAAAGATGAAATGAGTTATGAGCACAGATACCTACTTACTATCCTTAGGATCCTATCTTAAAGGACAGCTCCTCAGAAAGGCCTTTGCCACCCTCCCCAGACTAGATTAGGTCACCCTACACCTCCTCTACTTTTCTGTCCTTTGTGCCACCCATTTATCCTAACAGTTATTTGTAAATTTCTTTCTTATGTCTCCCATTAAACTTTTAGTTCCAATATGAAGAGATGGTGTCTTTCTTGTTTATTGTAACCTCTCCTGTTCTCAGCAGAGTTCCTAGTTTGCAGGGATCCTACATACAATGGAAAAATAAATAAAATAATGTGAATTATTGAATGAATGAATGAATGAACATATTCTTGTGGAGGAGGGAACTCACCTTAAGGGAAGAAATTGTGATCTTTCATGTGCCTACACCAGAAACTGACAAGCTATAGCCTTTGGTTGTAAAAGCTTTATTGAGACACAGCCACACCCATTCACTGACATATTGTCCATGGCTGATTTTGCACTACAGTGGCAGAGTTTGAGTAGTTGTAACAGAGACTTAATGCATGGGCTACAAAACCTAAAATATTTACTATCTGGCTCTTTATAGAAAATATTGTAGTGGCATTGATTCTCAAACATAAGAATACATCAGAATCACCTAGAGATCTTGTTAAAAGAAACATAGGGCTTCCCTGGTGGTGCAGTGGTTGAGAGTCCGCCTGCCGATGCAGGGGACACGGGTTCGTGCCCCGGTCTGGAAAGATCCCACATGCCGCCGGAGCGGCTGGGCCCGTGAGCCATGGCTGCTGAGCCTGCGCATCCGGAGCCTGTGCTCCGCAATGGGAGAGGCCACAGTGAGAGGCCCGTGTAATGCCAAAAAAAAAAAAAAAAAAAAAAAAAAAAGCATAAATGAACTCCACCCTCAGAGTTTCTGTAGGTTTGGGATGAGGCCCCCAAATTTGCATCTCTAACAAATTCCCAATTTATGCTGGTCCTGCTGGTACAAGGACCCACTCTGAGTCACACTGGTCTTTAATATTCAAACACACCCGTATGATTCTTTGTACATATCTGGGTATACATGCACAGCTGCAACTCCAGGACCTAACACTGACAATTCCTGACAATGAAGTGATCCATGATTTCCTTCAGTTTTAATCAAGTAGAAGACCCATTGCCAAGACAACTTAGAGGCTAATTTTGTGGCCTTGATCGTCCTCAGAATTTTCAGAGAAGGAGCTGACCCGAGAGATTCTATTGAAGTACACATGTGATCCTAACAGGACCACTGCCCACAAAACCTGAGCTGAGACTTCTGCTGTCATCACACTAATGTCAGGACTAGAAAAGGTAAATGAGTGGAGCCTCTCCCTTCTCTGACATACTATTGATAATACAAATAATAGCAATAAAAATTAACTTTGATTGATGGCTATATGCTCTAGGAAAGTGTTTTATAACAACATATGAGTTATGTACAATAATTATTCCCATTTTACAGGGGAGAAAATTGAGGTTCACAGAGGTCATGCCATCATGCCAAAGTTGGACAGCTGGGAAGTGGCTTAGCCAGGCTTGGAAGAGAGTTAGTCCAACTCCAGAGCCCACACCAACCATAGTGACGCTTCTCTGCATAGACTCCTCATGCTTGCAGGAAGGGGAAAGTTTCCATAGTCGTCAGGCTGAGGGGGACTGATGTGTGTTCATTCTCACTCAAATCTCTGGCATAGCAAGGAGCTATTGGATTAATTAGCAAGTGGATCTCATTTAGAATAACCTGTTAGATAAACCCCAGTCAAACCTCCAATCAACCACGCACAGATCTGGAATTCCCAGTCTCCTAGCAAGATCCCAGGGGGCGCTGTGATGCACACCTAAACCTTGTTTTATTGAAGGCTTCGTTGCCCTAGCTGTTGGGCATGCCACAACCTTCAGCTGCCTAGTTAACCCATCTCACCCAAACTCACCCTGGATTCAATGGCCAGTTAATGCCATGGTGTTGAAAAGATGAGCCCAACTGGGGACAATTCTGAAGGGAGATTCTAGCTCCAGATTTCCCCACGTGGTGGACCAAGTTTGTCACTGGAGCTGCGTCACAGCTGGACTTTTCCCTCTGCCCACCTCTGCTTATCTCACCTCCTATCCACAGGTGTGGATCCCAGGGGAACTGCTAGTAAACATCCTGCTTGTCTCAGTCTGTGTTCCAATGAACCCAGCTGGCAATAGAGACACCCCCTGTCTGAAGCCACTTTCAGCACAGCCTTACCTTCTACCCGTGACAGTAGCTCTATATTCAGTAGCTCCATGAATCCACCAGAACTTTCCAGCTGAAACTGCCTTCTTCTTTCCTTTTGAAAATATTCACCCAATTATTATCATTTATGGTCTCCTATTGCAGCAGGAAGTCCTGAGGAGGATTAGTTCAAATGGTGCCCTGCCACAGAAACTCAGTCATAGATCAAGGCAAAAGCTGTCTGGAGTTTGCAGCCAAATATAGTAAAAAATGTTGAATATATCACATTCCCACACCAAAATGGTACTGCTTTAGCCAGTCTATTTCCTTCTCCAAGCCTTGATTTAGTGGCTTCCTCTGGTTTATGAAATATTTTTCATCCAGGGCCCACTGAAAACATCTTCATAAAATAGAGTTCCTCCTTGGGCAGGTCACTTTCCTATTGAATTTTAACATTTCAAGAAGGAAAAGGGGAGTCTTTCTGACCCAGATATTATTTGACAAGTACTTAAGTGGGTTCCTAGATGCCAGGATTTAAGCTCCATTGACAGCCAGTATAATCACCAGCTTGTAAAACAAAATCTTAAGTTCATGCCTGTATAGAGCACAGTGAACAGGCCCTGCTCAAATCACTCCAGCAATTGTGACACAATTTCATTTCTGCCAATGACCACAGTGCCAGCCTTGAATTCATACAGTTAGTAAGTGACAAAGCCAAGATTTGAAACAGGCAAGCCTGAATACTTAGCCCATGATATTTTAAACATACCGTGCAATTCAACAAATGTTTATTGGACATAATTTATGTGTGCATTAGTGTGGTTATTTCTGAAATACCTGTGTGTGTGCTAGTCTCTCTCTCTGTCTCTGTCTTTCTCTCTCTGTTTTGTCTACCATTGTAGCTCCAAAAACAGGAGCAAAAGACTTCCATAATGAAGAGGAAGGAGAAGCCAGCTCATTCTTACCTTGGGAATTAGAGAGAAAGATGGAGGGTAGCTTTTCTATTTGGATCTTGGAGAATTACGGAAGAAAGAAGAGCAGTGGCCAGTGAGAGATATAGGATTCTTTCTTTCTTCTCTGCACCAAGTGGGAAAGTTAGGAAGCTGAGAAGAAACTCTGACCTGACCCCCAGTTTGGGGCACTTGCAAGACTGGACCTCACAGGCTGCCCCCACCAGAGCATGAGGTAGCTGACTCTGGATTTATATGACAGAAAAGTATGAGTGAGCAAAGAGAGAGCTTCTGTTGTTACTCCAGACAACCCTGGCTTCCCTGTAGTATAGCAGAAATCCAGAAGTTTCTGCATAGTCCAGGAGATTAAAAGTAGCTGAGAGTCTACCAAGAAGGTCTAGTCAGAGGTGTCATGGTGTGGTCCTTCTTGCAGGCACAGCCCAATCCTTGTCCCTCCTGGTGTTGCAGGTAGATGGTGCTTTTCACTCATTTCCCAGTCCAAAAGCCCACCTGGAGCCCTCACACCACCCCACTAAGGACCCTTCTGTCCGTTATCCCAATAAGGTTACTGGCAAAGAATTGCTGTGTTGGATCTGCTCAAGTTTCTTTTAGAAACATGTGTGATGTGGCAGTCTCTTAAGTGTTTTACATGTATAAACTACTTAATCCTCAATAACCCCTTGAGTTGGGTGCTGTCATCAACATCCTCATTTCACAGATGGGGAATCAGGCAGGGGGAGAAGTGGCTTGCCCAAGGTCACGTATTGGCAAGAGGCAGACCTGGGATTCACACACAAGAGTCCATGAACTTGACCATTATGCTACATTGTCTCTCCTTTAAGGAGCTGCTCCTGAATGACAAGTATACCAAATACCAAAGTCATCCACACCTTTGATTTTACACTTTCACTCTGCATTAAGAATGGCACAAACAGCTTATTAAAATTCATGTTCCTGAGACCCTCCCAGACAGACTGAATCAGAATCAGGACAGGTGACTCTGAGGCGAATGCTCCAAGTAACACACTTTGATTAACTCTCCCTCAAATCTCCCCTCTTCTTTCCCTTTCTCCTCCCTAAATAGTCACTAGGTGGTTAAGGCCATGTACTTAGTACATAAGCTCAGCCCCTAAGCTGTTCTATAACTGAGTAGAACTCTGAAGGCACAAACAACTTCAGCCCCGATAAGCATCTGTCCGCAAGGAATATCTACATGTACCAGGAAGCGTCCTACAGCTGGCATTCAGGAGGCTCCGATTTGGGGGCAGGATCCCTGAAAAATTCCCGACTATGTGGGGATGTTCAAAAGAGCCCCAAGGAGGTGCCCCATTCACATGTCACTGGGCTCTGGGTCCATAGTTCTCTCAGCTCCCTGGGCCCTCGGGCTATGCAAACCAAGATCTCTGTCTGTATCTCTCTTAGGGGCTCCCGGAATGTCTTCTGGTGAAGTTTATTATCAGTCACTGCCTCACTGACAATTTGTTCAGTGAACCTTTCCAGCTCAGCTTAAAAATCTCAGAAAGGCAACTTCTGAGATGTGGGCAGTTTGGGGAGGAAGGGGAGACTGGGAACCCAGATGGTGGCGGTGGTGAGGAGGCACTCCCTGTGCCAAGGGAGTGAATTAGGGGTAGCCTTCCCCGCGGTCTTCCTCCCACCCTCCCTCATCTTCTCAAGGAGAGATCCCCAAAAGTAACCCTGGAAGATGACAGAGACCTTGGAAAAATGCAAAGGTATTTTGAGGTCTTCTCACCCTCCTTGGATAGAGGAGCAAACTAAGGCCCAGAGAGGAAAGAAACTTGCTTGAATCTTGCAGCCAAAGTCAGGAAAGATCTCAGAGCTCTTTCCACACATGCTTCTGTCTGGAGGATATTTTCAAGAGTCCGTATGGCTCCATAAGCCATATTATGGGGCTGAGGCAAAGATGGGTGGAGGCATCAAGGGGGAAAAGGATGTAACCATTTGACAGAATATTTCCCCAGGAGTGTCTCAGACTTGAGAAAAATGCTGGGCTTCCCCTGGCATGTAGCAGGACCAGACGGCAATGGTTTTCTGCAGGTGGTGACCAAAGGCTAGGGTAGACAGAGGTCAATACCTTTTGTGTATAGTGCCAAGGGAAGACAATCTGAGAGATGCTTCCTTGGGGAGAACTGAAGCAAACACCAGAAGTCATTGATCCAAAGCAGGAGGAAGAGGAGGAAGCTGGGTACCAGCCAGAGAGCCATGGAGGTGTCCAGAAGGAGGGGACGGGGTTGAAGCAGATGGTCAACCTGACCAGGACTGGTTCCCTCAGCCAATGGTGACAGCTCCAGCTTCCCAGCTTTCTAGAGGGTCCATGGCCTTGGGTTTTGGTTAGCAAGAAGTATCAAAGATGCCAACCTCAGTGAGATAAATAAAAACTTAGTGTTAACAGGAAAAAGCTAGGACAAAAAGAAGACAAGGAGAAGGGGAGATTTGACTGAGAAACAAAAGGAATATCATAAAACCCACAGTGGCCTTCGTTAACCCTGACATGCCCAGCTTGGATTTGGAATTGTGGGACTTATACCCACAATAGAAAAAACGAGCTGAGCAGGGCCTGGGCCAAATGTACAAGGAGATGTCCCAGCTGCAAAGTGTAGGCTGAAAGATGAGGTCCCTCTAGAAGCAAGAGGATGAAGGCAAAGATGCATTGCAGGCTGGGGAAAGGCCAGTCTGGGGCCAGGGTAGCCCTGAGGCTGGGGTGGAAGGTCTGCAACTTGTCTGGTGACAGGCAAGGGGAAAAGAGGGCACTGGATCCAAGAAAGACATTGGAGATGTCTTTCTTGGGAGAGCTGATCTGGAAGAACCAGTGGATAGGGTGGTGATTGGGGTTGCCGAGGGACTATCATTCTATGGAAAGCCAGGTACGTGGTGAGCAGCAAAGCAGCATTGTGGTCCACTTCAGGGTCATCTCATTGGCCTCATCGTCTTTGTGAGCATTTATTGAGCACTCACTGTTGCCAAAATTGTGCTATTTTACTGATGCTATTTCGCACGAAACTTAGAAACTAGTACAAGTATGCTTCAACATCCAAATCTGTTTGGATCCTGCATGCAGGGAGGGAGGGAGGATAATGAATGACATCTCTAAGTTTCAGGAAATGAGTAGGAAGAGTTCAGATGGCAAGGAATTTATTCAAAAATGTATCTGGATCTGTTTAGTTCTCGTATTTGGACAGCAAGAGTTTGCATAGTAAGAATCCAAATAGCGAGGCAGACCTGTACCACATTTATCTCCAGTTTAACGATCACGAAAGCCATGGTCACAGAGATAATATAATTTGTCCAGATTAACCCATTAGGGATAGAACCAGAATTTGTGCCCAGATCTTTCTGACTCCAGAGTCGAGTTTATTGTGCTTCCTCCTAGCCTAACAGGGAAGGGATATTAGGGCTGTTTGGGAGCTGAGCAGGGAATTGGGGTGAGATTTGAATGGGGGATCCCTGGAAGACTTGTGAGTAACTAGGAAAAGTAGCATCTGAGAGCATGGACTGCGGCTGAGGACTGAGGGCAGACCATTTTTAGCCTGATCTCCTTTTGGCTTTTCTTTACAGCCCCAAGTACATATCAAAGCATCTTTGATTCCATAGAACCCAGGCATGCCAGTGTGCATCATCTCAGCTCTCAAAACCATCGTCCATTTCCAACCAGCCCCAGTGAATGAAAGGAGGGGAAACTACTTTTCTGACGGACAGAATTCATCAAAATGAATTGACAACACCTATCAGCCTGAAACAGCAGTTTGCGACTTGCCCAGTAACAAATCTTCCCGGGGACATTATCTCACAGGAAACGACACAGGATAAATTTTTATTTCAATAGGATTCCTCCCTCCCCTTACCTCCTCCCCACTTCAAGAAGATTTAACATCTAATTCAGGTTTTGATGAGTCACTTCATCTCTGTAGAAACACTGTTGATCTCCGTCGGACCCCAACGGCCTTGGGCAGAACAAACTGAAGGGCTGGGGGAGTGTGGACCATAGGCAGTGATAAATAAATACATTACCCGCCGCCTCTGAAGGAGCTCCGTGACCTCCAACACAACTGCCGAGTTGCAGCTGCTTAACAAAAGTCACCCTGTTTTCCTGCAACCTCAGGGTCTTCGCGTGCCAAAGCAAGAGAAAGAGGCACAACAAGGTAACCTCATTCAGGATCCAGAAACAGCTGGGCTTGATGGCTCTGGTCAGAGCCACTCCTTGGAGTTCCAAAACAAGACAGACACCTCCTAGGAGATAAAGAACAGAAGGAAGAATATGCCTGGAAACTCTTTTCCCGATGAGGAAACTGAAACTCTGAAGAAGTAGGTAGACTGACCAAGGCCACGTAGCTAGAAAATGGTAGAGTGAAGAATCCAATGTAAATTTTGCTTAAAAATAATTTCATGAAAGGAATGGGTTTCATGGGGCTCAGTACAAATGTTGTTGCTTTAAAGAAAATGTCACTTTTTTTCTAGTGAACCTGATCCAAGGTACCATTTATTAAGTGTAAATCTTTATGTACAGGGACTTCCCTGGTGGTCCAGTGGTTAAGAATCTCCCTTCCAATGCAAGGGACGTGGGTTCGATCCCTGGTCGGGGAACTAAGATCCTACATGCCGCGGGGCAACTAAGCCCGCACACCGCAACTACTGAGCCTGAGTACCATAACGAAAGATTCCTGTTTGCCACAACTAAGATCCCGTGTGCTGCAACTAAGACATGATGCAGCCAAATAAATAAGTATATTTTAAAAAAACCTTTACACACACACAAAATATGAAACTGATTGTAAGGAAAAATGGCTGAATAGTAATTATTTAAATTAATTAAAGCATAGAGGTGTTCAGAGTAGGACCACAGAACTGTTCTAATTTTAGGGTAATTGATAACAAGTCCTTATTGGAAAAAAGCAAAAATATCCATTTTTAAGTAAAATATAAACTCATGAATTGTTAAAACAAAAAGACTTGTTTGAATTCCACAGAAAAGCCAACATTTCTGTGCAGTTATCTGAGAGCTGGAAGAGATGTCAGCTGTCATTTCATCCTTATCTCACAAAGTGAGAACGGAGAATGAGAGAGATGGATTGAGCTGCCCAAGGTTGCAGAGCTAGTTCACAGCAGAGCTGGAAAAAAAGCAACTGTACCTTCACTCTCTGACAAAGACATTTCATGTGACCACTTCACGTTGCCTTTTTTTTCACAGAAGAAAATAAAACACAATGAACTTGAACCATAGAATGCTTTCGTTAATGAGAAATGCACCAACCAGTTTGTGACAAACATTGTTTTAACAAAGAGTCAAGTGGGGGCTTTCCTGGTGGCGCAGTGGTTGAGGGTCCGCCTGCCGATGCAGGGGACACGGGATCGTGCCCTGGTCCGGGAAGATCCCGCATGCCACGGAGCGGCTGGGCCCGTGAGCCATGGCCGCTGAGCCTGTGCGTCCAGAGCCTGTGCTCCACAACGGGAGAGGCCACAGCAGTGAGAGGCCTGCATACTGCAAAAAAGAGAGTCAAGTGGGTCTGGGAAAATGACCAGAAGGAAGGCCTTTGTCCATGGGCTTGACTAAGAACTCACTTAACCTAACAGATAGCACCATGCCTGGCACACAGTAAATGGGCCATAAATATGTGTGGGGCAGATAAATTACCCTTCACGTCAGACAAATGAACAGTGCGTGGAATCTCTCAGCAATCCCCATTCTAGACAGCTCTCTGACACTGAATCTTGTTTATCCCCTACAAGCGTCTGCCATTGTTTATTTCCCTGCTTCTCTTTCCCTCTGTCTCTCCACTTGAATATTGCTCTAGAGGGTCAAGAACCATATTGTTTGTTCACCAACCCACCAGAAGCACCAACTGTCTCTGGATACTCAATAAATGTGAGCAGAGTGAATGAGTATGCTCACTGGGTTTCCTTGCTGGAACTATCCACTGATAATGTCTGTCTCTCCTGTTTTGGGTTATAAGAGTGATCCAGTAACTCATAAAATGCTAGCATCAAGAGAGATCTGAGTTGTGCCTATAATTTTACAGTTTAAAAAAATTGTTTATAGACAGGGAATTTTTCTTCAAGATCGTCTGTCTTGTCTATAGCAGACTTTAGATTAGAATTTAGTTCAGTGCTTATTTCATGATAAATGATATGTATATGAATCTATATGTGCATTGTTTATGCTCGGTTGTATACTCATAGTGAGAAAGTGTGTGTGTGTGTGTGTGTGTGTGTCTGATGGAAAGTAAGACCACTGGCTTTGCCACAGATACTTTCATGGCTGAGGCTTCTGGAAAGAAATCATCTCAATTGTGGTAGCCAAGGAGCTGATCTGCTTAGATCTCCCTTCATGGGAACCTGCTGCAGGGAGCATGGGTGATTGACAGGCTCCAGCTGCCACACCTTTGAATCCATCACCTTGGTAATGTCAGGCCAAGATTCCGGGGCTGCTCCCAGCCAGTGACCAAGCACAGCAGGGAGTATTGGAGTAGGGCTTCCGGGATGCCTCTGATGGGCAACTGTGGCACTGAAACTCCTCACGGATCAGCCTGGTGGGAACTTTGTCAGCAATGTGCTGTAGTCAGAGTCTCTTCTTGCCCAGCCCTTCCATCCCAGTATCCTTTCTTAGATGGCAGACCTGCATCATGGTCTGAAGACCCTCCTGCCTAACTTTACTTCCTCCCTTTTTATCTGGCACAGACATTCCCCACTCAAATCTCTTGCATGTCTGGTCCCCTCTTGGTATCTATTTCTCCAAGGACCCAAACTGACCCAGTGGTGTGAATGTTCTTGACAACTGAGTTCTGTCCTAGTCCACCTGTTACTTGATTCTCTGAGACTCACAGACCACTCTATTCCATAAGCTTGGGTGTGGGAGTATCCCTGCTTCCATCCTCCCTCTATCAGTGTGTGGTCTCCCTCCTGTCTCCCCTCCCCACTCGCTGTAGCCCCACAGGCTACCTGGGATGTACAGCACTGCCATGGTGCTGGGACGACTTGTGCCCCAGGTCCTCAGCCACAGTCTCTGTGTTCTGTCACATGATATGCTCCCTGGAACTTTGAGGGGACTCAGAGGAATGTGCTCTGAAAGCTGGTGGAATGGCCAGATGAGGTCCCACAGATGACTGTAGAGGGATATGGAAGCCCCTTCCCCATGGAGCTGAGTGGACCATGCCGAGGCCTTCCTTCCCCCCAGGACCACTTGCATATTAGTCCACAAGATTACAGGGAAAGGCTCATGTCTCTGTGAGAAAGGAGGAGGTAAGGACATTGCTAAACCCTGAGCACTAACTATGTATCAAACACTGATACGTAGTGGAATATGAGACTAGTGTATCCCCCAAGGATCTTACAGGCTAATGGAGAGTGAAGTGGCATTCAATTGTATAGCGACAGCAGTTCTGAAAAGAGCTAAACTCAGACAAGGGACTTGTTTAAACAGCCCATTCCTCAGGAGGCCAATGGGCCAGGGCCCGAGTTAATTGCTTTGCCTGCATTCTCACCTTTAATGATTGCATCCACCTTACGAAGGAAAGGTTGTTATCATCCCCATCTGGTAGATAAAGATACCTTTACAGAAGCTATATTTTTTGCCCAAGGACACCTCATTCACAACGCTATATATCTGGCTCCAATACTTATGCTTTTAGCCACCACATTAAATAGATGCATCCATGAAACAAACCAGGAGCAGGTCACCAGGCAAGCCGAGTGAGGAGTAGAAGCTGGTGGACACTGGACCTCGTGTGGTCCCCTCAATGGACAAGGAGTGCAGAAAGAGGGGACAGAGCTACAGGCCTGGAGAAGAGAGGTCCTTCCTTGACAAGGCTACGGTGATGCAGGTCCTGACCTGGACCCCAAGAGGCAAACATGGAAACGTCTGGAATCAGATCCACAGACTGACAGAGCCATGGCCTCATGGTGGAGATGGAGACACTGAGACCAGAGAGTGGAAGGGATGCCTCCCCAAGGGCACAGAGCTGAGCAGGGGCTGAGCTCAGGACAGAAGCTAAACGGCTAACCCCATCATTGCCTTAGCATCTCTGGGCCCTTATCGACTGAGGTTGTAGGTTGGGGTAAATCTTTTTTTTATTTCATTTTATCGGAGTATAGTTGATTTACTGTGTTGTGTTAGTTTCAGATGTACAGCATACTATTATAAAGCGATTAACAAACAAGGGGCAAATCGTTAGGGGAGAGCCTGACAACAGAAGACCTTCCTTGGCGTGATCATACCCTGGAGAAAGTTTGTATATCTCAGAGGAGATCGAGTTAGACTCTGCTCAGCTTACTTTTCCTTTGCTTCCTAGGGCTTCCCAAAAGGGCTCTTGTTCTTCTCAGCTGCTCACAGGTCGTCCAGGGTCTTCCTGTGCTGTCCCACTTCAGGACCCCACCCCAGAGGGGGAGCTCACATTCCACTGTCACCCTTGACTTTAGACAATTTTCCCAATTGTCAGAGCAGAAGCCAATGGCCTGTTTCTGAATCTGAGCTGTCCTACTCAATACTGATCCCCCTCCATCACCCACCTGTACACACACATGCACATGAACGCACACACATACACACACATAAGCGTACACCCCAGGCCTTAAGCAGTGCAGCCTGGCATGGCTCAGCTTTCACAAAGATCCCACATCCAGATCTCCTGGTTCACCTTACTCCCCAGACGAATGTATGAACCCCATGGTTACAGCTGGTCTATGGCTTCTTTCAAGGCTGAGGAGACCAGTAACAAGAGCAATAGTTCTCAATGAGCACTAGCGTTAGGCTTGGTGCTGAAATCCTTCCATAAATCGTCTCATTTAATCTGTACAAAGCAACCTAGGGGGCTGATATTATCATGCCACTTGTACAGATAAAGAAACTGAGGCTCAGAGAGGTTAAGTAACTCACTGAAGGTCACAGAGGCAGGAAGGAGCAGAGCTGCATTTGGCTTCTTATCCCCAAGACAGTGAGGCTGGAGATTTAGGAAGTCCCAAAGCTATGACAGACCCCTGATAAAATTAAAGGGATAGAACAGTCTGGTTTCAATGGTTTCTTTCTAGGAGAATGTTTTTCTGAAAAGATCCATGGGTGAAACATACTTTCCCCCAAATATAACACTATAAGGAATTCCGTGAACCAACAGCATAGCCTCTGTGCCACGGGCACACGCAAGTACAGAAGCCTGGACCACCTTGGGCTCTGGGGATGGACTCCCTGCTGAGTGACCCCTGGCCTGAATCTTGGAAAATAAACATTTGATGGGAAAATCTTAGGGGTGGAACACTCCAAATAGAGGAAACATCATAAACAAAGGCTTAGAGGGAAGACGCAGATCAATATATTAGGGAAAGTGTGTAAGGTGAGTATAGCTGAAGGTGAGACCAAGCAAATAGTAAGAGTTTAGGGTACAGGCCCTTGAGGGCATGATAAGAAATATGAATTTTATTTTGTAGCAGCACTGGGTCCCCTTAGCAAGAGTCAGCATGAGAGTAATCTTTTCAGATTGTCACTTTCAATAGCTCACTCTGGGGGAGATTCTGATTAAAACAGGGATGCTGGTGATCCAGTGTATTGCAGAGATCATGACGGAAGAAAATGAAGTCTGGGGAAGGGCAGCAGGATCAGTAATAGAGAAACGAGCCCGGGGTTTTGAAAGTCCATGACCTTGTAAAAAAACGGCTGCAACAATGCAGGAAATAAAGGCAGGTTAACTATATATATAGTAAACTCAAATCTTTCTGAAACAAGGATGTTTCAGTTCTGGGACAGGCATAACTGGACATTTATTGAGTGCTTATGACTACATAAGGATTAAATTCCACACAGCGACCCAATGATGACTACTGTTATCACCATTTTACAGATGGGAAAACGGAGGCTTAGAAACATGCACTGATTTCCCCAGGGTCTTTTAACTACTGAGTTAGAGAGCAGAGTTCAAGGCAAAGAATTCTGACTTTAGAACCCAGCTACCATTTCTCCACATTTTGTCAGGGCCAGAAATTGGAGGCCAAGGAAGGTGGTGGTGGGAGGGGGCATTCAGTGTCCCTCTGCATTCAGGAAGAGTGGCTTCAGGGGAGGTTACCTTCCATCAGTCTAATCCAGGGTTTCTCAGTTTCAGCACTATTGACATTAAGAGGGCAGATAATTCTCTGCTGCGGGGGCTAGCCTGTGCATTCCTGGCCTCCACCCACTAGGTGGCAGTAGTTGAGATAACCAAAACTATCTCTCAACTTTCCAAATGTCCTCTCAGGCAGTGGAGGGGGACAAAATCGCCCACAGTTAAGAATCACTGATCTAACCTTATCTTAGGATGTCCAAGCAAGAGAGAGCTGCGTTTGAAATCCATTAAAATTAGAGGCAGATGAGGAGTTCCCAGAGGCAGCTGATAATCTGTACTCTCACAGAGAGCCCTCTGCTCTGCATATTATTACTGGAATATTCCTGGGTGGTGAGATTCACTCTGTTGAGGCTCCCTTGGCCCTCTACCCCAGGCATCAGAGAGGACCAGACTTTGAAGAGGGGGGAAAAAAACTGTTCTCTAGGTTCCAGAACGTATTTCTATGAATTAAAGGGTCAGAGTTTAAGTGGGCAATTCTGAGCAAGTCACCTGAGACGCCAAATTAGCTTTGCTTCTCTGCATATTAATTCCCCTCTGGTGTCCTGTTTAATGATTTAATGATGTTTAACTCTGAAGTTCTTCAAAGCTGAGGAATTTGTACACCCCCTAAGGCAGTTTCTACCTCCCTGGAGCTGGAAATCCTTTGGAGCACCATTCTAAGACCCCCTCCTGCAGGTCTTGCCTGTGGGGCGACCACAGACAAAGTCTGGGCCAGCCCAGGGCTGTGGGTTAAGTTCCAGGAAGTAGGTCTGTGATTCAGAAAAAGAGTGTAGCTGAAGAGATGGAGGAGAGAGGGAAAGATGCTTAATGAGAGTCTACTGCTCCATTTCTCTGTTCTAAGAGGGACTTTAATCTTATATTCGATCATTTCTGTAATAAGGATTCATTTTATATTTAACATTTACATTTAAAGTGGCAGTATTTCTTCAGCCTCTAAAGACCCGCTATTAAATTGATGGTGGGTACTACAAATAACAGCACCTTAGAATGGAATAAACATGGCATAAACCAAATAAATGTAAACATGTATAAAGAGACACATACAAACATGCTTTTTACATTGATAAAGATAAATGAGTTTTACATGTAAATGCATTTAAACATATAATATACCTGAGAGGTAGGTCCGTTTTTCTCCTTTTTACAGATGAGGAAATTGAAGTTCCAGATACTTAAGTTATACTCCCAAGTCTCACAGTAGGTGGAAAAGGGGGTTGGGGGGGGATTATAGTACCAGACGGTCTTTGGTCACTGCATCCCATTACTTGGGATCCATGTTTATTCCACAACCCTCCAAACCTTAGCATGTTCCAGTCCCCAGCTACCTCATAGTATCCCTCTTCCTGCCCAAATTGGACTCTTTGTCTTCATATATGACAAGCATCCTTGTGTACCAATACACAAGCATCCTTGATCTTCAGCATCTCCTACTCTGTGTGCGTCTTTAGAAAGTAGATTAAGTAGCCCTGACCCAGTTGCATAAAAGGCAAAATGAAATATCCCATGAAGGTCCCTGGCATGGTGCATGGCATCTAGTAAAAATAGCAATAACTTTATACAGCCCTTAATATGTGCCAGTCCCTATTTTAAGTGCTTTGAGTATATTAACTGATTTTATGCTCAAAACAAACTTGTGATATAGGTATATCGCTATGCCCATTTGACAGATGAGGAAACTGAAGCAAACAGAGGCAAAATGACTTGTCCAAGGTCACTAGGCTTACAGGTGAAAGAGCTGAGATTTGAGCCCAGACACTCTCGTCCCAGCAGCCACACTCTTACGATTCTGCAACTTTACTCATTAAGTATTGTCCACCTCTATCCCCCTCTTCCCAACCTCCTACAGAATTTCTCATCCTCAATAGTAATTTGACAGCTACTGTATAATGCCTTATATTACACTTTCATGTGATTGTCTCATTTACCCAACACCTCTAAAATATTTATATTCTGACAGCAGCATGATAAGTTTTTGGAAACCATGACTGAATCGGGCAGTAAGATGTTAGATGTAAAAGTACTAAGCTGGCACTTCAAGTGGCCTCAACAAGCCTTGGACACATGGTCACTCAGCTGTGGTCCCAGGGAGCTGTCACATCCTGGAAGGTTTTGCCTCCTCTTCCAGCCAAGTTTTCTTCCTGCCTAAATACTGGGAGTTTTTATAGCCAGAACGCAGGAGTTGACTATCCAAGATGAATGCTGAAAAGGGAGCAGCTTCAGCATGAAGCCACAAAAGGATAAAGTATACAGAGTAGAAGCAAGGAAAACAAGACCAGTGTGAGTAGAATAGAATATAGGTTCCCCCCACTATCCGAAAGTAAAGCATTCCTGTGAGACCTCTTGTAAGCTGAAATGGCATAAGCGAAGAAGCAATTACCTCAGGACACATCTCGCTAACAGATGCACAAAATAAATCAAGATAAAGCACAGATGCTCAAAGACACAGTTCAAAGCCACAGAGGCTGGGTGCTGAGATGCTGAGTGTGGTTCCCAGGAAAGGAATTAGGAGGTGCCTCTCTTGCTGTTTGGGGTGTGTGCTGCCTCTGTAAGGGCTCCTTGCAAAACTAATGCTGAATGCGATTTTGGCTTTTCAGCCTTTTTCATAAAAATGAAAATTCTCTTTGGATTTCTTTCAGTTAGCAAAAAGAGGTACTGATGTAGGTCTTTCATAAAAGCAAAACAAAAAAGGATTTGAAAAATAATAGATACATGTATATGTATAACTGAATCACTGTGCTGTACACCTGAAACTAACACAACATTGTTAATCAATTATATATCCAATATAAAATATCCAATATAAAATAAAATTAAAAACTATCCAATATAAAATAAAAATTTTAAATTAAAAGCAAAATGGTATAAAGTGAACTTTTAAAAAGTGAGAGAGACCTGTATGACACTACGTAAGACATTTAAGTATAAGGAGGAGTTAAAAGACACCGGCCAGTCCATTCCAGTTGGGAAAGAGAACAGAATACTTATCTTTACTTAAAGGACAACCCATGTGCATCAAGGTTTCAAAGGTTTGCCCCAGAAAGAAAACCACAGACATCATCCCTGGATGTAAGTCATCTCTGGATGTTTCTACATTGTAGCGTGTAACTCAAATATGAGTTACCACTATTACTATTGTTGCCGCTGTTAGCCCGACTCACTGGCTAGATAAAGGAAGTTTATATAGCACGCAGTTATATAATAGCTAACATTTATTGCGATTTTACCATGTGCCAGGAGCTGCTCCAAGCATTTTGCACACATTAACTCTTTTAATTGCCCCTTTGACTCATTGATGTAGGGAGTGTGACCAACACTGCTCTTGGACCTGGGCAAGACAGGATCGTCTCCTGGTCCCTGCACTTTGGACACTGCATTCGACAAGCATACACACAAAAATAGCTTTGTTCAAATCTCATGCTGGGGATCCTTGGAGAAACGGCTGATTCTTGGACAGTGATGGAAAATATACAAGACAAGCCTGTGGTACTTTATAGTGCCGAAAAGTAAGGAAGTGCTCAAAAAAGGTTAAACACACATACACGTGCACACACACGAGGATGGGAGTATGTCTAAGGGACACAGGAGTCAACTAAAAGGGACCCTAAGGACCACAACTGGAACAATTTTAGAAAAATAATTTAAGTAGTATTTGATTATAACCAAAATATAAGATAAATATTCATAAGTCCAGACTGATATAAATATATGATTTAACGCACAAATAAATGGAAGAGAAGAGACAAATGTCCCACACAGAAGAATTTTGGATAATTTATGAGCCTGGGTGGCTCATACTGACTTCCTTCCAAAGAGCATAGTATGGAAAGGGGGTGAGGCGATGAGTAACTTTACATGGAGGAACCTGACAAACACTACCTTAGCCAGGTGACCAAGGTCAGCAACAGCAGTGATAAGTCCTTTCGATAGTGTGTACCCTTGGTATCATGTGATGAGAATGGTACACCACCTCTGACATCTTCTTCCTAAAATCGATAAGCACAGTATAATCATAAAAAAAAACAACAACAGACAAATCCCAATTTTGTCTCAAAACTCAAATTTTTCTAGGCCATCAAAAACAAGGAAAATCTGAGATACTCACATGCAAAAGGACCCTAAGGAGACGTGACTCGTAAATATAATGTGATATTATATATTCCAGGATGGGATCCTGGAAGAGAAATAGGATATTAGGGGGAAATTGAGGAAGTCTGAATAAAGTACGCATTTTAGTTAATAATAATGCACCAATATTGCGTCACTAATTGTAACAAAGATGCTAAATCAATGTAAGATGTTAAAAATAGGGCAAACTGGATGTCTATGAATTTTCTGTATTAGCCTCACAACTTTTTCTGTTAATATGAAACTATTCTAAAATAAAAAAGTGTATTTAAATAAAAATTTTAAATACCTCACAATGCTTCTGTCATGTGGGAGCCAGTGCCGTACAGAGCCACTCTCCTGAGTAACACTATTAAGATCCCAGGGAAATGTTTCTCACCGTTCTTGACCGATGGATGACCTTGACACCAAAGGACACTGTGTTTGAATGCCATGAGGTCTGAGGGTTACACTGCTGCCATCTTCAGAGATGGATGCTGCTCTGAAGTTGGGAAGGATTTGAAAGGAGAGAAAAGATAAATTAATTAGCTTGTCAGATCTTTCCTACCCACGTGAATGCTATAGATTCTTCTATACCCAAGCATCATTTCCTGGTGGTGACAAGCATGCATTTCCTTGCTTCTTTTTGTGTTCCAATTTAGAGCTCTCAAGCTGTTCACAAATCAGCACAGTATTCACAACATCACACAGAGCAGCTATGGAATATTTTGCGATGTTAAGTAATTTGTATTACTCTGAAATTTGAACACACGTAAATCTAGACCTCACATGCATGAAGCATGATACCACTTTGTTACACAAGCAACTAGATGAATGTCGAATTCCAGAGTGGTGATTTCTTTCAAATTTCTCCACAAAATTTTAATCAAATTTTTCATATATAAAAATGCAACTTTATTGAAATGTTATTAGATTATTAACATTTATTCATTTTAATGTGTTTGCCTTTTGCTTTTTTAAATAAACTTTTTGTTTTGCCTTTTGCTTTTAATAAGTTATTTTCAATACTTTAGAATACTAATCGTTTTGAAAACATTAAAAATATTTTTATATTTTACATGTACTTTTTCACTTTTTACATTTATATTGACATTTCCAACATTGACTTTAGTTTACATTTTTGATGGATATAAAAATATGACTATATGGAAATATATACACTCTGAATAAATTACATTTTATGTGATAATCGTTTAGGTCATTATTGCCGATAGAACAAAAATTATGTGAAGATCTGATTATAATAACATCATTAGTGACTTTGCTGAGAAAATTGAAAGAATAAATAAATTTTATGGAATAAAATAAACTATGAATCACATATGTCTTTAGTTTATTACTCACCCAACATCCCAATTCCACTAACAACACACTCACACCCATGGAATAATAATTAAATACAGCCATCTTTTCTACTTTGATGTCTTTGAATTGTTTAAATATGATAGCTTTACACATTTTTATTTTTAAGGTATATGTGTCAAAGTTGAAGGATAGAAAACATTTACTTTAAGAGTTTGCAAGCTTGATGTACAGCTTTTAAATATTTAGTCATTAGTATAAAGGTCTCTGTTTGTACCGATGCCCCAGACCTGCAAATATCAGGGATCCAGACTGTAAGGCCATTTTACAGACCAGAGGCACAGAGGCACAGAACAGTTACAGTACTTGCCTGATTCCCCCCAGCTGGGAGCCCTGGTAGAACTGGATCCAAATAAGGAAGAGCCCAGGCTCTTAACCACCAAGAGACTGCCTCTCATGGGCCTTTGGAAGTACTTGCTCTCTGCACCCTGATTCCAGTTAAAGCATTTACCTCCTGGAGAAGACTCTCAAGTCTTCCTTTTAAATAAGAATTCTGAGTCCAGGGAAAAACACACAGAGAGTATATCCTAGGACTGGAGCAGAAGATGGGGAACCGCCTTAACACCTCTAAATCACAGCCTATCTCTTATTTTTACAAAGGTTAGAGTCCTATCTCAAGTAGCTCTAGAGAAAATATAAAGCAACAAACAAAAGCTCTGGAGGTCAACCTTGAAGTGAGAAAAAAAATCTCTCATCGAAAGGCAAAAACATATATATCCTCTCCTTTCACTCCCCACATGAAGACCCCTTGCCACCTCCATTCTCCCAGATTCATTTCTCCTGGTCATCAATGTGAGAGAGGAAGCAGGGAAGGACCCTGTCTCCATCCCCATCCTCTTCTGTTTCCAGTTTCTTTTCCTGACAGCACTGGCAGAAGCAATTGCTGTCAGGCTGTAATTTAAAGCAAACCAGTGCAAACTTGAACCAGCTTTAGGTAGGTGATTGATGAGTCGAACTTGATTTTTTTTCCCACTTGCATGAGATTCTTACAAGTAGGTATTATGATCCTAACACCTCTAATATTATTCCTTAATCTACTCAACAGCAATGTTTGGCATCTAGCTTTATAATAAAAGGTATCAATTAGGATCTGTCGATGTTTTCAGAGGCAATATCTAATTATAGTCACTTGCTATAGGCTATCTTGTTAAAAAATTTGAGCAGAATGAGTAAGTATTCCTGACAAGTTCAATGCATTATTAAAGGTGTAATTACTCAGTTATTGCTCATGTAATCCTGAGTTAATTACGTGGCTTCAAAATTCATCACTTTTATGTTTATTGAACTTTGATAAGTTCACCCCTATCTGATTTATCCCAATGATCCATTCCTTTCCTTATTTCAAACTGCATCTTTCAGACCAATTGGTTAGAAAGTGAATAGACTCTGGAACACTCTAGACCCAGAACTGACAGCAGTGGCTGTCCTTGGACTGCTGATGGTGCAGACAAGATAGGACCAACTTGTGGCAGTGGCCAGAGCTTTGCTCCTGGCACTCAAATTGAGAGAACTCAAAAGTTAAAATGCTGGTAAGTAAAGACCTTAATTCTGATTCACACAAATCTTGAGAAAAGTGCTTCTGAGCACCTTGCAGGTAAATGCTAAATGAGGAACGTGGAACAGAAGAAGCCTCTTAGAGGCAGGCAAGGTAGGAATGTTCAACATTATTTTCAAGTGTGCAAACTCAGGCTCAGACAGGCTAAGGTACAGGATTCTGCTATCAAGAGCAGAGAAGGCTCAAATCAATAAAATTAGAAATGAAAAAGGAGAAGTTACAAATGACACCACAGAAATACATAGGATCATGAGACTACCGCAAACAACTCTATGCCAATAAAATGGACAACGTAGAAAAAATGGACAAATTCTTAGAAAGGTACAATCTTCCAAGACTGAACCAGGAAGAAATAGAAAATATGAACAGACAAATCACAAGTACTGAAATTGAAACTGTGATTAAAAAACTTCCAACAAACAAAAGTCCAGGACCAGATGCCTTCACAGGTGAATTCTATCAAACATTTAGAGAAAAGTTAACACCTACCCTTCTGAAACTCTTCAAAAAAAATTGCACAGGAAGGAACACTCCCAAGCTCATTCTATGAGGCCACCATCACCCTGATACCAAAACTAGGCAAAGATACCACAAAAAAAAAAAATTTCAGGTCAATATCCCTGATGAACATAGATGCAAAAATCCTCAACAAAATACTAGCAAACCAAACCCAACAATACATTAAAAGGATCATACACCATGATCAAGTGGGATTTATCCCAGGGATATACACAAATTAGTCAATGTGATACACAATATTGCAAACTGAAGAATAAAAACCATATGCTCATCTCAATAGATGCAGAAAAAGCTTTTGACAAAATTCAACACCTGCTTATGATAAAAACTCTCTAGAAAGTAGGCATAGAGGGAACCTACCTCAACATAATAATAAAGGCCATATATGACAAACCCATAGCTAACATCATTCTCAACTGTGAAAAACAGAAAGCATTTCCTCTAAGACCAGGAACAAGACAAATATGTCCACTCTCACGACTTTTATTCAATGGTAAGCAGAGAAAAAAAGAAATAAAAGGAATACAAATTGGAAAAGAATAAATAAAAGAGTCACTGTTTGTAGATGACATGATACTATTCATAGAAAAACCTAAGGATGTTACCAGAAAACTACTAGACCTCATCAGTGAATTCGGCAAAGTTGCAGGATACAAAATTAATACACAGAAATCACTTGCATGCCTGTATACTAACAATGAAAGATCAGAAAGAGAAATTAAGGAAACAATCCCATTTACCTATGCATCAAAAAGAATAAAATACCTAGGAATAAACCTATCTAAAGAGAGCCCTTGTGAAATAGAGGCCTTTACACATGTGGCTGGTAAATGAGGAAAATCTTCCCCAGACTGTGGGAGGCCCACGCCTTTCCCACATTATTGGTGGGAATGTAAATTGGTATAACCTTTATGGAGAACACTATGGAGTTTCCTTAAAAAACTAAATATAGAACTACCATATGATCCAGCAATCCCACTCCTGGGCATATATCTGGAGAAAACCATAATTTGAAAAGATACATGCACTCCAATGTTCATTGCAGCACTATTTACAATAGCCAAGACATGGAAGCAACCTAAGTGTCCATCAATGGATGAATGGATAAAGAAGATGTGGTACATATATACAATGGAATATTATTAAGCCATAAAAAGGAATGAAATAATGCCATTTGCAGCAACATGGATGGGCCTAGAGGTTATCATACTAAGTGAAGTAAGTCAGCCAGAGAAAGACAAATATCATATGATATCACTCATATGTGGAATCTAATAAAAATGATACAAATGAACTTATTTACAAAACAGAAACAGACTCACAGATCTCGAAATCAAACTTGTGGTTACCAAAGGGGAAACGTGGGGGGAAGTGATAAATTAGAAGATTGAGATTAACATATACACACTACTATATATAAAATAGATAACTAATAAGGACCTACTGTATAGCACAGGGAACTCTACTCAATATTCTGTAACAACCTATATGGGAAAAGAATCTGGGAAAAAATGTATATATACATATATATGTATATATACATATATATATACACATATATATATCTGATTCACTCTGCTGTACAGCAGAAAGTAACACAACATTGTAAATCAACTATACTCCAATAAAAATAATTTTTAAAAGTTTAAATAGATGCTGGCATGCCCCGACTTCTCTAAAGACTACATTATAAACTTCTCAAGGGACATCTTATTAAAATTCCTGTTTTGGGATTTGCTGTTCAACTGATATATAAAGATAGATAATGATAGTGATGATGAGGCTAGATAGATAGATAGGAACTTGTTTTGTTTTGGAGAGAACGATGGGAACTTTAGAACCTCAAAAATGTTCCTTTCTTGAAATCTGGTCTTCCTGAGCACAATGCTTACTTTTCTAAGCAGCTCTGCTAATAACTCTTCATTAATTGCACCGTTATCTGTCTCCGTATTTGGGGTACCTCCATTCTGCCCATCTCAGTAACTCCAAGCAAGACTATCCCCTTTCCAGGCTGGAAGACAGCTCTCACATGTCCTTTCCTTTCTCAAAACCAAATACCTAGTGGGAAGCAGCTGCGTAGCACAGGGAGATCAGCTCGGTGCTTTGTGACCACCTAGAGAGGTGGGATAGGGAGGGTGGGAGGGAGACGCAAGAGGGAGGAGATATGGGGACATAAGTATACGTATAGTTGATCACTTTGTTATAAAGCAGAAACTAACACACCATTGTCAAGCAATTATACTACAATAAAGATATGAAAAAAAAACAAAAAAACAAAAAAACAAGTGTCTTTCTCAAAACCAAATGCCCTCAATTCTTCAATCAGTCCACAGATGCTGTGGTTTCTTGATGAGTCTCGATTCTGGTCATCATTCCCGGGCTGTCAGGGCCCCAATACGATTCCCATAGTTACTGATGGCACTCCAGATTTTTCCCAGCAGATGCTAGGCTCCTTGGCTCAGCACTTTCTAGGAGCCTCAATGCTTACGCAATAGCAGATGCTAAAGGCAAAAAGCAGCCCTAGGAAGAAGGTTACTTTAAATTGCCTGCAAAAAGGGACACGAGTAGGTCAGACTTGCCTTTATTTATCTTATTTGTGAGCATAATTTCTCATCGTACTTTGGTGGAACAACTTTTGTTCACATCCCGAGTGGATTCATCACCCAGGTTATTGCCTTCCTGGGTGCCTTCAGACCCTTGGAAGTCAGCACATGTGGTGCTGCTGAGCTGGATGCTGGAGACACCTGATCTACCAAGGAAAACTCAGGCAGACAAAACTGTGGTTATTACCCAGGCTAGGAAGCAACGGAGGTGACAAATCCCACTTTGTTCCTGTTCGGAGGAAAAATCTTCAATTAAGTAAAAATTGATTCTCTAATGATTTTTTTTTCTCCTGCTGGCCATTGGTGGAGTGCTTGAACCGGCTCCAGCTCTGCCTTATAGGACAGAAATTAAGTCGCTGCCACTGCTGACAAAAGAACTGGTCTCAAGTGTGGGAAACAACTTAATCCTTTTTATTTTGGGCAAAACAGAGGATGGTGCCCATCATGGAAGGGGAAATGGCTCAACTGAAAAAAACTCAAAAATGCCAGGCCCTTTTGTTGGAAATGTGAAACTCTGTGGGTGCTGCACGTCTTTTTGTGACTCAGTGGTGACAGTCTGAGCAACCCAAATGCTGTCAAGTACAACTAAGAGAATCTTGATGTAGAGACTAAGGAGGTCATGGTGGAGCAAGTCTTGAAGCTTCTACGCTTACCCTCTTGGACCACCCAGGTTATGAAGAAGTCTGCAATGAAAGACAACACCTAGAGGGAAAGGGAGAGAGATCCAGCCTGTGTAGCTCTCCCAGCTGCCCCATCAGCTAATGGCAGCTGGAGAAGAAGTAAATTGTGGTAAGCCACTATTTTGTGGATGGCTTGATATGCGGCAATAGATAAGTGATATTTTCCCAACTGGAAAACTCAAAGTTACAATGGCAAAACTCCTCCACCTTAGCTTTCCTCTCTCCCACATGTGTGGCTCTCTACATGAAAATGTATTCCAAGCCTTCGCCCATCCTCTTCCCCATCCCAAGGAAGAGATGTCTTTCTTTGCCAAAGGTAATTGGTACTCACGATTCTACCAGCTGCTCCTTCCTCTGGGATCTGCACCCTCAATTATCTTCTTTGCAAATATTCTCTTCACATTCCTTCCATTCTTCAGATATGCCTATTAGCTCTCCTCCAATCCTCTCTTGGCTTCTCTATGGTGTCGTCTCACTTCGTTGCCTTCTCGCCTTGTGGGTCTTGAGTGTGGGCTCTGGAGTCAGGCAGCCTTGGGTTGGAGTTTTCATTTTAATTTTAGTTCTGTCACATATTGCCTGAGTGACCTTGGGTCAGTTGTTTAACTTTTCTAAGTCCAGTTTTCTGGCACATAAGATGGAGATCACCATAGTACCTAGGTCATCGTTTTTTGTTTTTTTTCTTTTTAATGGGGATATTCATTGAGGGAGCAGAGTCCATGGACCTGACTCCTGTGGTCACACCTGTTTCCAGACACCATCACAGTTCTCCTCTCACCACTTAATGACAGCAGTGACCTCGCTTTCCTGAGCAGCTAAGATTGAAAACAAAATAGGGCTGGACCACAGTGTGACTTGAGCACCTATTAAAGCCTTTGCCCTTGATACCATAGGTGACACATTGCCTCAAAGAAAGAAAGATTCCCTACTGGCCCAACCAAACGGTAGAGACACCTGCCCTGAACCTTTCCATATGTGAGACCTGCCTCTAGCCAGTGCTTCACTAGCTTGGCATCAGCGTAGAAGCCTCATCTCTCTCTCTCTCATCTTCACTTAATAGAACTTAGCAGAAGGCCTTACTTCTGTAAGGAAAAGAAAAGAATGGATGGTGCATAGATGTAAACAAACGCTTGTTGATGGAGTGAATAACTGGCATGGCATATGCTGGGTCCCCTGTGACCCATGTAAGTGTTTATCACATATAAATAAGTCAGGTGAATACCTCTGTTTCACAGATGTGCTCCTTTTTTAAACTGAATTATTCAGTCTTTTAGGGACATGATTCCTAATCTTGACCATATGTTGTTTGGGGGTCTGGGGACCCATGATTCCCCATAGAAAGAGAACAGGAAAGAGGACAGGTATGGAAATTCCAATGTTCATGCCAGTTTTTTCCACATTTTGCTCAAGGATGGGACTCAAGAGGGTAGGACTATACTGGGAAGGAAGGGGCAAGTGGAATGTTGTCTGCACAGCTGTGTAGTTCATGTAATTCAGGAAGGTGAACAGCTCAGACCACCCACAGTCCAGAGCAGGGTAAGAGTAGGAATGCTGAGCACCTGGGCGGGCTGAGGAACAGCCAATTCTTAGGGTTTGGCCCTCACCCCCATTAAACAAACATGGAGCCCCAGCTCCTTTTATTAGCTGAATGGGAAGAGAGAAAATTGAAGTGTGATAGAAAAGTAACTCTGCACAAATTTTATTTCAGTTAAAAAAAAATGCTCTTTAATTCCACCTTTTTACTCTGAAGCCCAGTATCTGGAATAACTCAAGCAATGATGATGAGCTTAGGCATTTCTTTTAATTATCCAGTGCTACCTCGCAGCCCAGCCCTACTGCAAGCACTCGGCTACTCCAAGCAAAGCCATTCTAACAATTTCGATTAAATCCTGGCCTCTTCCCAACTGCACACAAATTAAAAAAGCATTACCGGACGATTCTAGCTCCAGCTCTTGGAAGTGTTGTTATATAAAGAAAGAGGAAGGTTGCCAAAGGCTTGTTGGCATTTCCTTAGCCACAGGGGAGGATTAACCCCCTGGGTTTCTTGGGATGGAGAGATTTTCTTTTCCTCCCAATTTCAACAGTCTTTTTTCTATTGTTGTTTTGAACTGTTCCTTCAAGCACACTTTAAACAGATTTGTGATGTAGAAGGCACTGATGAGTTTTTAAATAACACACATTTCCCCCAAAGCTTTGGGGATGGCCCCCAAGACATGTTTCTAAGAAGATGTCTCTGCTTGTCACAAGTTGACCAGTTTCACAATGTAGGGGAAAGTCTGATTTAGAAGACCTCCCCAGGTAATTGTTTCACTTGTCTGGAGACTTGAATAAGGGGCTCTGGGTCTGCTTAACTTTAGAGTCAGTCTCCCTTAGAGACCAGAGGAGTCTAGCATCATTGCTCAAAGCACTGCTCTCCACGGCCTCCTGATGCCACAGGTTCACAGTTCTCTACCTCTCTTTCCTTTGGGACAACAAGACTGACGAGAGACAAAAGGTGAGAGGGAGGACACCCAAGCACACCTAAAGGAAGGAGAGACCAAGTTCCACCCATCAGACCCTGGAAGAAAACTGAGGCTCACAGATGTATGAGTCCGGCTTGAGAACACACATCCCACATGTGACAAAACCTGAAATCAAGTCTAGGTGTTTTGAATCCTCCTCCAATTCTTTTTCCACTCTGCCATGCCACTTCTCAGTGGAGAAATGCCCATTGCTGGTCACAGGGAGATGTGATGATTCAAGAAGGTGGGGGTACAAGGCAAGGAAAATGGAGGCAAGGATCCAGGATGATGGGAATTCTTACCGATAGATAGGCCTCTCTGGACCCTAAGACTTTGTAAACTTTTTATTGATGTGCTCTTATCACCAGTGTACAGCTGGATAAGTTTCCCCCAAACTGAATGCACTCATAAACTAGAACCAATCAAAAAGCAAAACATGACCACCTCCCAAAAGCCTTCCTCACTGTCTCTCCCAGTCACTACCTTGCCCAAGGTGGCATCATCCTAATGTTTAACACCAGAGTGTTTTCACTTGCTGTTGTGCCTTAAATCAAAGGAACCACACAATATGCCCTCTTTTGTGTCTGTCTTCTTTCATGTAACCTCGTCCCCACTGTCTGATTTATCCTCATGTACATGTGTGGCTGTCGATTGGTCAGTCTCATTGAAGTATAGTATTCTATTGTTTAAATAGAACACATTGTTTAAACAGCAGTAAAACGTGTCTGCTTACTGTAAATGGCCGCTTGCAACCCCCTATATTTTTGATTGGCTTGATGTTCATTGTGTGCTTTCAAAGTTTTGCCCTGTGCCACCCACCATCAGGCTTTTCTTTTTTTTTTTAAAGATTTTTTGATGTGCACAATTTTTAAAGTCTTTACTGAATTTGTTACTATATTGCTTCTGCTTCATGTTTTGGTTTTCTGGCCCCGAGGCATGTGGGATCTTAGCTCCCCAACCAGGGATCGAACCCGCACCCCCTGCATTGTAAGGCAAAGTCTTAACCACTGGACCATCAGGAAAGTCCCCCATCAGGCTTTTCTTAAAACTTAAACCACCTCTGCCTTATTGTCAAGTGGATGCCATTCTAACTAAGACTTTCCCTCCAAATTCTGGGCTGTGGTGGCTGCTTTGGTTTCCCAGTAATTTTCTTATGTCTGAGGGGAGAAAATTCACTTGGATGTGCTTTTTCCAGCCATCATCAGAGAAAAGCTTAAGGGTGAAAAGGATCATTGATTCCTGGGGTGGGGTGGGGGGAATAGATTTCGACTCTCCTGCACCAACTCTCATCTACTGACAGTGGCATCCTGGACACTGCAATAAGAAGTCTCCCTCCTAGGTCAGCAGCTGTGATTGATTAGCAATGTCTGCCACTGGTGAGAGTAGAGGGGAATGGTTGTGGTCCGATGTTTTGTCCAACCTTCATTATACAGACAAGTAGCTGAAATCTGGGCAAGTCAAGGACTGAGCTGGACGTGGACCCATTCTCTTTGTTTATCACTGCAAAATCATTGAAATTGTTGGTTATTTATGTGACAGTGAAGCTCTGTTAGAACCTGTTAGGAAAAGACTTGCAGAGGAATAAATTATCCTTCTTTCTTCTAAGAGGAGTCAAGTCAGGAAATGGAAAAAAAAGAGGGTGAGCCTGTAGGCTGGTTCCACGGCTGCCCCATTACCACCCTCCCTCCCCATTTATTAGTGCCCATGTCCAGGCTGGCTGCTCTCAAAGGGCAGCCAAGCTCTGTGGCCCAGGTCCAGAGGCGAAATCACTGCCTGCCTCACTTAAGAAAACACTCTCCTGTCTCCATCAATCAGTGAGCTCCCACTCAGAGTCCCTTTGCTGTCCCCACGCCAGCAAGGCCCAGATGTTTTATTTATGGGCTGGTCTCTTTAGGAGGGAGCGGAATCAGATACATATCTTGCTTCCTATTATTCATGAGCCTTAGGTAGAGGGATGCCACAGAGGCATATGAGAAAAGCCTTCAATCAAATCTTGATGAAATAAACTAATTAAGGAGATTATACCTCCATAATGATGTTAATTGTACAGACAGGAAATCTCAGCCTTCCTGGCTGACTGGTTTTTCCTCCACAAGCCCATCCTTCAGCATCTTCAGAAATCAGTGGTGGTCCCTGCCTGTGTGTGCAGGGGCTGAGCCACTGCCAAGAGCCCAGGGCTTTCCTCCATGAAGACTAAAAACCTTGGTTCTGAGATTCTCTTGCTCGTCCTGTTACAAGGAATCAGAGTGTGGCCAGGGCCTTAGAGAAGACTGATTTATTACTGTCATTGCTGTTGTTAATCAGCTAGAAGCAGAGTGTCAGATGACTTTGTAAGAGTCAGGCTCATAGGAAGCACCCCGAAGTGGACATGGGGCTTCAACTCTCCCTCCCCCGTTCCTTGCCCATCCCAACCACCACCCCCAGGCCCACTGCAGCTAAAAGATATTCATACAAATTCCCTAAGTGGGAATCAGAATAAAACCTATTCATTCATTCATTTGTTCATTCATTCACTGTTTTATTCAGCAAATACTTATTAGGAGGCTACTCCGCGCCGGGCACCATTCATAGGAGTGACAAAACAGACAGATCCCTTGCCTTTACAGATCTTATATTTAATGAAGGAGAGAGACAATAAACGCACAGGTACATGAGTAATGCATTGGAGAGTGGTAAGTGCTATGGAGAAAAGCAAAGCTGGGAGAGGCAGCTAGCGAGCGTGGGTATGAAGGGGACCCTGGTAATACTTTATAAGAGGTTCTCAGATGTTTCCTTAAGAGATGACATCTGTGCCAGCCGTGGGGTGAGGAGACTTCAGGGCAGAAGGGACAGTATGCATGGGTACCCCAAAACAGAAGAGAGTTGAGTGGGAAAAGACCACCAGGGGTTAGAACAGAGGTAGTGACACATGGCTTCAGGTGATAGCCTCACAAACATCTTCTTCTCCTGATGGGCTAGCAGATCTATGCCGGCAGAGTCTGTTTTGTCCTTTAATATTTTTTCCCCTCACTCTTGTAGACCCTGCCCCAGCACACTGCCTGGCATATGGTAGGTGTTCGACACATACTTGTTGATTGAATAAATTATTAATGAACTAATGAGGGAAATGAGTGATGTGGAGGGATCTCTGTACCAAGGAGAGGGTGAATGCAGGTGCTAAAAGGCAGAGAGGCTAAGATGTGGGCCTGCGTGGAGAGAGTTATGGGACAAGTGTCCCAGTGCCTAACCCAGGCCTTGGGCCAGGGAGCCGAGAAGGCTCTTTGTCAAACTCATCTGGTTTCCTTAGCATCTTGCCAGCCTAAGTCCCCGGGGTTGGTAACCTTGAACACGAAGCGGCTGGCTAAGGAGAGGACAATGGTGGTATTCTCCTTACCTGAGGCAATTCCTGACATCAACCCTATAAAGTTATTCCAAAGGACAGAATTCTATGTGTATCAAATTGGTGGTAATACTACCACCTGGGAAGTTTATGTAGTATGCAAGGAGTATGCAGGTCTAAAGTACACTTTAAAATGAAAATAAAGCAACTATGAAGTGCCACAGTTTATTAAATTAGTAAAAATACAAAATAAAATGTTTACACTCGATACTGGCAAGGAAACTGTCATTAATTACTGGTAGGCAGAGTATATTCTGGCAACACTTTTTCAGAAAAAAAGCTGGGTAATAGATCTCCAGACAAATTAAAAAAAAAAAGAGATTCTACATTTAACTCAGTGATAATTCTGCGAATGCACTCAAGGTAAAATTGCTAAATATGAAAAAGCTATATGTTTGAAGATACACACTCCAGCATTATTTATAACAGTGAAAAACCCTTGTAAGCTATCTAAACATCCAAAAATAGGGATATGGCTAATTTAATTTAGGTTTATATCTATAGTCACTGGAATTGTATGCAATGAGCACAATGAACATTTTCTAGCTGAAATGGAAACACAGAAATAAAGCAAGAAACAAAGTTAACGATATGTAGCAATTCCTGCGTTGTATTTCAAGTATAGGTTTGCATGTGGACAAAGGCACAAAGTGAATAAGCAGAAATGAGAGTTGTTTTAGTTGGCTAATGGAAACATATGTCTTTAAGGAATGTAAGTGAACTCTAAGTTAAGCATAGGAGTTACCAAAAAGTTTCTACTGTGACCTGATATAAAATAGAGCAATAGAGCCAGGTGCAGCATTAGGAAAAAGGGAGGAAGTGAGGTGCAAAGAGGGCAAGATGCTTGCCTAAATCTCACCAGGAGATTTGTAGATGGGCTAGATGGTTCAAATGAATCAAAATCAATGGAAGACTCTTCTTTTTAACACAGATGTCCAGACTGAAACCCGCTGGATAAATTTGATTCAGTGAAACCAGGGAATTTATACTTTTTTTTTTTTTTTTTTTTTTTTTGGCGGTATGCGGGCCTCTCACTGTTGTGGCCTCTCCCATTGTGGAGCACAGGCTCCGGACACGCAGGCTCAGCAGCCATGGCTCACGGGCCCAGCCGCTCCGCGGCATGTGGTATCCTCCCGGACCGGGGCACGAACCCGTGTCCCCTGCATCGGCAGGCGGACTCTCAACCACTGGGCCACCAGGGAACTCCGGAATTTATACTTTTAAACAGCTCCCCAGGTGACCTTGATAGCAGTCAGGACTGATAACCAGGGACAGGAGCGGCAGAACGAGCAGTAAGGAGTCTGAGTGCCCCTTATACCAAGGGTGCAATTTACTCAGTGGAGACCACGCACCAGGTACTAGTTCAGCCGCTTTGTATGGACTATCCTTATGAATTCTTCCAATCACCTGCTGGAATAAGAACCACTATGATCACATTTTACAGATGAGGAGACTGAGGTATAAAGCAGCACAGAAACACAGAGACTATAGATGTCTACAGCCACTTGTATAACTGGACCTTCCATCATTGAGGACTTGGCCACACTAGGGTACCCACAAGCAAACCTAGCAGTGATGACTGCCCTTCAAGCAGCCACTGCCACACGTTTGGGACCCTCACCCCTATTTGCACCATTCTTCTGGACCTGACTCCTTCCCTGCTCTGCCTCACATCCTTCTCTGACCTGGTCTCCACACAGGTCCATTGGATTTTGAGTGAGCAAAGGGAGAATAACTCACACAATGTACCTTTGGAGGGAAGGATATGCAGGGACTGTGGGCTCTGGGATGTGGAGGAGGGGTTCTCAGCCATGTGCAGGGATTATAACAGTCAGGGTGACATGCCTTCCTGGACTAGACGGCTCTCTGCTGCTGAAGATTGATTACATGCAAACAGTTTTCGTGGCAATTGGCACATGTTCTAACAAAATCCAATGCAGTCCAATTCAGGCTAATTGTTTCAGAGCACAAACCACACGCTTTTGGGGACCTAGTGCCCCCACGAAGCCCCCAAGGTGGCTTTGAGTTATGCATGGCTTTTTGTCACTCACATCCTAGGATTTGCTTAGCAAGAGCAGGAGAGGGAAATTCAATGTTTCCAATCCAGAGCTCAAACTCCTTTCACATACGGAGTGACTCTTATTCATTCATTGGGCTCCTATAGTAGAAATAGGATGACCATCCTCTCTGGGCTGGGATAGCAACAGGCATCGGGACAAAAAGAATTAGGAAACTAGATAAGGTCCCTGCCATCCTGGGGCTCACAGTTGGATTGAAGGAGAGAGGAATTAATTAAAGAATCATGTGCGTAATGTGTAATTATAGACAGAGATAAGTGCCGTAAAACGCTATGAGCATTTAACAGGGTTTCCTGGCCAGTTGGGAGGAAGGGTTAGCAGATGAGATCTGAAGGATGCACAAGGCATTGACCAGAGAAAGAGACAGAAGAAACATGGTCCTTTCTAGAAGATATCTGGCTGGACTACAGAAAGGTCCTAGTTGATGGGGAAAGTGGGGAGTTGAAGAGTTGATGGGACCCTATCACGAGGGCGCCTTGTAATTGTTGCAGATGATCCAAAGCTCTCAATGGGGCTTCAGCTGGGAATGATATAATCAAATTTGCATTTTGGAAAAGGTGGCTCTGGCTGCTTTGCAGGAAATGGACCTAGGGGTAGGGGCAAGAATGAAAGGCGACAGAAATAGGAGGCGGAATCCCTGATTCAGGCTCTGGAGAGGGAAGCCTGGGCCAGAATGGGGAGTGTGGATACAGAGAGAAGTAGACGGCGTCAAGAGGCAAGTGGACTTGGTCATGAATTGGGATGAAGAAGGAAATGTGCAATCTCCAGGGATGACAGTTTACCTTACAAGGAGCCGCACCAGAATAAGTACTCGCTACATCATTAGTGATTGCCTTCTATGTGTTTTTGAACTTCAGAAACCTTGGGGAGAAAGTTCCAGAAAACTGACCCTCAATAACCAGGACCCAAGAATAATTCCTGGTGTTTATTAGTCTTCACACCATTTTCTGGTCCAGAGGAATTAAGAGAGGGAAGGGGTTGTTTCAAGAGGAAAAGAACCTTCCCGTATCCTGCAGGATTACAGAACAGAAACTGGCTGGTGGTCTGCCCTGTGGGTGACCTGTTCTCTATTGGAAATGAACAGGCTCCAGAACTGAGCCTCTGGACTGGATGTCAGAGTTGGGTCTAGCTGTGTCACTAACTCACCATGGTTGGAACTGTGACAAAGTTCCCGAATGGTTTTGAATCCAGCCCTGAAGCAGGAGGCTTTCTGCCCAGGGTCCTCAGAGCCACTTAACAGCCCCAAGCTCCCTGAACTGGAGCTGACCCCAGGGGCTCTAAGGGCTTGTAAAGAATTAGCAAGCACACAGACTCCAGAATTAACGAGGCTGCAGAAACCCAGGGAAAAGGCAACGGGTGCTCCTGCTGCCTCCAAACAGAGGAAACTGACCTCAAAGGCCTCGGGTCTGCCTTGCAAACAGAGCTCCAGGGGCTGCTCAGAATGAGAGCTGGTCCCAGTGTTTGAGAGGAGCATCAGAGTTCACGTTTCCCCACAGGCCGGCAGCAGTTCCAATCATTGAGAACAATGGAAACTGGGCTGGCTCACAGACAGAATAAAGCCCGGGGAAAAGACCACGTGACATATACATCCCGTTTGTACACGTGCAGAAGAGCAGCCTCCCAGGGCTCTCCCTGCCAGCTCCTCCAGGCTCTACTCCAAACTCAGATCCCCGCAGCAAGATCCCAGGAAGGCTTCCATCCAGGACTACCAATGTCACCACAGCTTGGTGCTGGCATCTTGACAATCAGGGATTTCTTGATAAAGGTGTGTGTTTAAAAATGCAGATTCCTCGTGGGACCTGCCAGGGAGCCAGCTCTAAGCTGGAGCCCAGGATTTTGCATTTTTGACAGGACACTGTCTGTCGTCCATGGGTCACTGCTCTGAGCAATACTTTTGAAGAATGTGGAAACATTTTTTTTTTTTAACCTCGTACAGACTTCTCTGAGAATCTGCCAAAAGCTATGGAAGTCCTCTAGAAAATATACACACGTGTATTTTTTACCAGATTTTTGACAATTTCAGGGGTAGATGGACTGTGCTAAAGCCCAGTCCTTGTGCCTTCATGAAAAAGTGAGTGAATTTGGAAGATAAAAGGAATAGGGAGAGAGGCTCTGATGCCAAAGTCACTGAGATATTGTCCCAGGGGAACAGATCTTCATGGCTTTGAGCCCTGTTCTTCCAAACCCTGTCATGCTGGGTATTTGACTTCCTACAGCCCAGAAGCAGCAAGAATGGAAATTTAATACAAAGCAGGGACCTGGCTCCCCTGAGTTGAGAATTATGACATTTGAGGGGAACACTTAGGGATGATAGGTACCCGCACCATGCCATGGGTCCAAGAGTTGGAAAGAGGGAGCATTCACTAGGTTTTAAGAGCAAGGGCATCACACGTATCAGTGCTGCATCTGGGTTCTGCCCTTTATTAGCTGTGTGACCCTAGAGATGTTACTTGATCTCCTTAAGCCTCAGCTACCCCTTATTAGTCAAATCAAATAATAATACCTAACTCACAGGGTTTGGTGAATATAAAATAATAAGATTAGAGCTCTTGTCAACTGAAAAAAAATGAACAACTTAAAATTTGAGGATTATGTTTTATTCGGAAAACATACTGAGGACTTAAGCCTAAGGAAATGAGCCCAGACTCTTGTGTCTTCCCATATACAGAAAAGAGCTAAACTCATTAACTTGACATGTATGGTGTTTCTTTAATTAACAGTAACTCTTTGATGTTCCAACTACCTGGTTTTTGTTGTAAAAACTTCTATGTATCCTGGCTCCTCCCTTAACTCTTCAGAACAGTCCCTCAGAGCTATCTGAGAGGCTGTCTCCAGTCTTAAGTCCTCAGTATGTCCATCAAATAAAATATAATTCTCAACCTTTAGATGGTGCATTTTTTTTCAGTCAGCACACTTACAGTTCCTGGTGCATTATAAGGGCTCAGCAAACTGTATTATCAACATTATCACTCCCTTCTTGAAATTCAGACTTCTCTTGCCTCTTCCATCTTGGTATTTTACAAAGCACCTAGTACTTAATAGAACAGGAATAAGGCTTTAACAGATGCTTAAAGGAGATAAGGAGGGAATAAGAGAGAGAGAGAAGGTGAGTGAATAAATGAATGAATGACAAGCATTAAGGATGCTGGTCGAGGATCTTGATTTGGGGCATCCTGGTATAAAAGCTTTAGCATCACCATTCCAGATCAAAATTAGATTTTCCAAGCAGAGCCAAAGTTACTTTTTTCAGGTCCTTCACTTGCCAAAGAAGGGCACAGAGGTCACTGGGCTGGCTGGTTCAGAAAGCCTTTTACCATATTTCAGGGTAAATCACCTAAGGCACCATGGAGCCTGCCTGTTTCAGCTTCCTGCCATCGACAATTAAGTGGGCATTGTTAATTAAGTTATCATCACACTTAATTGAGAGTCAGATAACAGTGATTTTAATGAACTTGGATTGCTTTTGGGTAAGACTATGCACTCATTGGAGGAGCAACCTTCCTGCTATATTGCTAATGGAATTCAATTGTATCTGTTAGAGTGGATGACAACAGCACCACCAATACCCGGGACCTTTGTTTTAAGGAAGTGGAGTGGATTTAGCAGGAGGGTGGGAGTTAGCTATATCCAGAACCTATGTGGTCGAGATCGGAGGCAAGTGGAGGGAGGGTTGTTCAGAGGCCTGGATGTCAGGATTTAAGAAAGAATGCTGAATTTTCCAGCAATCCATAGTAGCCCTCCAACGAAATCCAAACTCAGTCATGTCATAAATGCCAGTATAAAACATGTCAAAGCCTGGGTTCATGGATTAATGAACAAATGAATTCATTAATGTCAGTTGCCCATTCCAAAAGCTCAAATAGATTTTTCTATCAGGAATGACAGAGGAACAGACCAATTGGAGTGATATGGAGTCAGAGTGGAAGAATGCTTTAAAGCAGGGGTCAGCAATTGTTCTGTAATGAGCCAGAAATTAAATATTTTAGTCTTTGTGAGCCATGTGATCTACTCAACTCTGTTGCTATAATGTAACCTTAAATAAATGGATGTAGTTGTGTTCCTATAAACCTTTATCAACAAAAACAGGCAGTGGGCCAGATTCGGTGGCCAGAGGTCTTAGTTTAAAGGAAGGTAATGTCACTATAGAACATGTAGTTGAAATAGGCAAGATTATTTTACACACCCTCATGGAATAGCAACCAGTGTTTAACTAGAAAATAGACCAAAATGATTTGCAATTTTCCATCGACTTTAAACAGATAAATAAATGATGCTACGGGTCTATTCTTTTGTATTTTAAATTTCAAAAATAAAAACTCGTTACAGAAAAATTCAAAAGCAGAGATGAAAAAAAGAGGGTTTCATAAGAGCAAACGCAAATACAAATTACACTTTGGCATATTTCCTTCCAGCCAGGTTTCAGTGGACACTTAACATAATTGTCATCATTTTAAACTTGTTCCTTTTACTTAATATCATATTTCAAGCTTTTCAATATTGCTACATAATTTTCAATGTCATCCTTTTAAGTCGATGTATAATACTCTTTTTTTATGAATATACTCTAATGGTTTACTAAATCGTTCCCCTATCGGACATTTTGCTTGATTTCTGTCTTTGTACCACTATGACATCACTGTGGTAACAACTTTGTCTGCATTTTGGGATTGTTTTCAGGGTAGATTTCCTGAAGTTGAATTATGGAGCCAAAGCATCCAGATATGTTGATACAGATAAAAATGCCAAAAATTTCCCAAAAGTATATGTTAATGCAATCTGCAAATAGAAGTGGTCTAGAGTGCTACCCCAAACTGAGCGTCTGTAGTTATAAAAACCGTTCTCTTTAGTAGTTTTGAACATACCTGCTATGAGGTTCTGGCCTCTTCCAAATCAGAGAAGTCTGTAAACTGTTTCTGGAGGAATGGTAAACTCAGACTTTACTTAGAACCCATCATAAATCAAACCCAGTCAACAGATGTTAGCTGAGTGCCTGGCTCCTGCAATGCCTCTCCACAGCCTCGTTCTCATCAAGTGGAGGCAGAAGTGACCCTCCTAATCCAAAACTGAATCCAGAAAGAGCTTGGCAGGGAGAGACAAGGGCAAGAAAAACCACTGGAAGTTATCCTCCCAGCTTCATTCTAGATCCTAGAGAATACTAAAATACAGACACCATACATTCTGAATCAAAATTCAAGCTTGAGGGCTGTCATCATTTCCTAGCGCTGCTGTAACAAAGTGCCACAAACAGGGTGGTTTAAAACAACAGAAAATTATTCTCTCACTGCTCAGGAGGCAAGAAGCCTGAAGTCAAGGTATCAGCAGAGAAGAATCTGAAGACTCTAGAGCAAAACCTTTCCTCATCGCTCCTAACTTCTGGTGGTCGTCAGCAATCCTTGGCATTCCTTGGCTTGTAGCGTCATCTTTCTAAAGCCCGTCTCCATCCTTGCATGATCTCTCCTCTGTGCCTGCGTTTCTACATCTTTGTGTTTTCATAGGACCTTATAAGGATACCAGTCATTGGATTTAGGGCTTACCTCATTCCAGTATGACATCATCTTAACTTGATTACATCTGCAAAGACCCTATTTCCAAATAAGACCACATTCACAGGAACTGGAGGTAAGGACTTGGACATATCTTTGGGGAGCATACAATTCAACCCACAATGGGGGCAACAAGGAAAATGGGTACAATCGAGACTTTCTTGGGAAATCGGGTGTTCTGGTTATTGTACATTCACAGTGCCAGCCTTCATTAAACCTCAAGTTCATCCCTCCAGGAGAGTCAGTCCATATGTCTGGGGGCAGGGGTGAAGCAGTCACATCTTCTAGGGTGCTTTCCCCAACTTCCCCTCCACTTTGTGTCTGTTTCCTATAGAGAAAAGCATAGCCCTGAACAGTCATGATTACTTGTACATTTATGTCTCCGATAGACTTTGAGTTCCCTGAGGACAGAGGGTAGGGTGTTCTTCATTTTGCCAAGCCCTGGTAGCAGGCACATGGTAGGTACACAGCAAGCTTGTATTGGGTTGGATTGATGGGTGTCCATCCACTTTGAAACATCAGTTTGAATTTATTCTTCTTTATCCACCTTTCTGTCCTACCAGCACTAGACCTACCACAAACCGCAGAATTAAGTTCATTAATATTCATTATTCCAGCACCCCCATCACCATCCCTTAGTTTTCTGCAGTAGCTTCTTAGCCTGCAGTCAAATGAGCTCAGGGAAAATGATGTGGCTTGGCTTTGGAAATATATTCCTTCGGCTGCCAGAATAGATTTAGCGGACTCAGAGCTCAGTTAGTCACTCCTTCCACGACTGCCTCTGTGCACACAGAGTACCACGACATCCCTGAGTTATGAGGGGCCATTCCATGGCTCTGATGGATTTGATTGTTTTATGCACTGACTTAAGATCTCATTTCCTGCCACATTCACAAATGCTTTCTGGGCCACTGCAGGGAAACTTCTCATGTTGGTTTTATGTTGCCCCTCCGCTTCCATCCAGCTCCAGTAGGGACAAGATTGCAGAGTTCTGAGTTTCTCATCTGAGCAAAAGCCTCAAAAATATCAAATGATTTAAGAATTGCCAAAGGTGGTTGCTGTATCTCCCAGCCAACTTTCGTGTGTGTGTGTGTGTGTGTGTGTGTGTGTGTGTATGATACTCTTTTTTCGGTTGAGTCTCACTGGAAATACACTACAAAAGATGTGAAATCGAGGAGAAGATGACCCTATTAGGCAAACAACGAGCTGATATCTACAGAGCACTACAGATCACTTTGCAAAGGGAAAGAAATATTCTTTGCTAAAATGCCCAGTATGAAGACAGCAAATTCTCTTCGTTGTTTATCGGATGACTTTTAGCATCTATTTACTTTGTTTCACCATCATGTAGACAAACTCTGTTGTGTTTTCCCCATCATCAATTTGGTAAAAGCAGCACTTCCACACATTTTCCAAGTTAATCACATTTATTCTTACCCCAGGGATGCCTCTCTTCCCAGGTGGAGCGTGGGTTCCATGAGGGGAGAGTCCAACTTGGCTTTGTTTACTGCTGAATCAGTGAAACTGAGCTGCTGGACTTGGTTCATAGTGAATCTTCTACTATAATTCAAGGAGAAATTATCAGTGTCCCCAGCTGAAAAGGTTAGCCACACAGCCACAGAGAAGGGACCCCTGTTCATCTGACACAAGTTAAGAAAGGAAGGATGAGTGTAGAGCAGTCATTCTCAAAGTAGTGTCCCTAGACCAGCAGCCTTGGCATCACCTGGGGATTCAGTAGAAAGGCACGTTCTCTGTCCATCCCAAACCTAATGAATCAGAAACCCTGGGGTTGGGGTCCAGCAATCTGAGTGTTAAGACACCTCCTAAGTAATTTTGACTCACAGTTAATGTTTGAGAACTACAGAGAGATAAAGAAATATACAGGGATGCAAGTCCATATTCTGGGAGGGAGGAAGGCAGCTCTTAAGTTGACTCCAGTAATTTTGATACAAGAGAATGCAAAATGTGTTAAGAGACAAATGAAGTTTTAGAATACTCACGAAGGAGACAAAAAAGTAGCTTTGAGCAAAATATGGGAATGTGCCATCTTACCTGGCAGCCAGAGAAAAACAACTACTAGGTGTCATAATCATGATGACTCTGTCAGAGGTACATAAAATATGCTGTAATACAGGCATTATGGGTCAGTTTGTTTTAGACAACAGTAAAAAATATTTTTATTCATCAATACAAAACATTAAAACATATCACCTACAACCCCCAAGTAAGCAGTACCCCCTTTCCTGTCCCTTATATCACACAGCCCCCATCCAAAAAAAAACTCAAATGCCTGCAGTGGTTCATGGAAATAAGTGAAATAATTTCAAAGTCCAGGAATTTGGTGAGATTGGAATTACACACTCATAAAGACAGCCATTTGTTCATATATGTATTTTTTCTTCCGGAGGTCATAGAGACCCAAGAATAGGAGCAGGGAAAGAAAATGGCAGGTTTGATTCTGAGCTGGAGAATCAAACCCACCCACTGGGTGGGTGGGTGCAGTGGATAGAGTAAGAGGCTGATGGGAAGGAGGCAGGTGATGGGTTGAAATGACTGTTTACAGACCTAGGCTGAGAGACATTTAAACCAGAGGAGGAGACGGATGTCCTGAGACATTGGAGAAGACTGCAGTCCCGGGGTTCTCCCCTATATGGAGTGTGTGTTTTCTGAGACGGGGAAGAGGTAGCAGAGAGGGAAGAGGTCAGAGCCGGGTACACTGAGTGCATTCTCCAGGACATCCTTCCATACGCATTCAAGAACAATTTACTATGCCTCTCCTTAGTGACAGGCCCTGTGTCGGGTACTGGATATGTGACAGACACAGACTCTGCTACATCACTTACCAACAGCATGGCTCGTCTAGCTCTCTTACCAAGACAGAGCTACCTTGGAGTGAACTACCTCTTTCACCCAGCTGAAAATTCTCAGTGCCTTCTGACGCTCTCAGTGTCCAGGAAAGATGCTGAGAATGAGAAACACCCCTCTCCTGGTCTGGATGGCTGAGCTGCATGTTCACTGGGCAGTAGAAGAGAGTGGTGATAAATCTGCCCTGGAGACTGGGAGCCAGATTTGAATCCTGGCCCATCTCTTCTTAGCTACGTGGCCTTGGGCTCTGTGGCTTTTGGGCTTACTACCCTTCTTCATCTGCAAAATGGGGATTTTGATAAGGACTAAATGTGCAAACCCAAGTAAAGTACAGAGCATGGAGCCTGGTAAGCATTTCATAAATGCTATTATTATTATCCTGAATGAGGACAAGACCATTAAACCCATAATCTCTCAGCTACAGCTGTCCACACTCTGTGTAAACCCCCATCCCTCCCTCCCACCCCACCACTTATCTCCTCACTCTCCCCCATCCTTTCCCCCCTTCCTCGTACGTGCACAAGGCTAAAATTGTACCTCCATACAGTAAGCACTTAGTAGCACTAAGTTTCTGATTTTGCTCCATTAGGACTTGGTGGTTCACATTTGGGCTTCCTGCTTCATGATGGACTCAGCAATCCCATAGGAATTCTCCCTAGGAATTGGCCTGAGCCTGAACTCTCTATACCCTCTATGTTCTAAGGCAAAGCTTCCAGACCATCCCAGGACTCCCGAGGCATTACCATTGGACCCATGGATTCCATCTTCGTCCATGAATGAAGATGATTCTCATGGGAATGAAAAAAAGAGCTTCGCAGGAAAGCTGGGATACTCAGTGGGAAATTGGGGGAAGCAATTCCAGGCAGAGGGAACAGAGTGCAAGGCACCAAAACGTTGAAATGTTCTGAATAGCTGGAAAAGAGGACATCTGAATTCAAGAACAAAGGGATGAAACCAAAATGTGGGAATGGGGAGCTGGCCAGGCTGCAGAGAGGATAGATGTGGGGCAGCAAGGACCCAATAAGTAGTCAATGTAGGCAGGAGGGAATTTGCATGAAATCAACACCCTCCCTGCCGTTGAGTATAGTCAGCAAATCAAGAAGCTATACTGGATTCTTTTAAGTATGTATTTTTCATTGTTTTTCTCAGACATCTTTCTACCCTTTGGACCTGCTGAGATGTCCACAGCCCAGCTGGCCTAATCTGGATTGCCTTCCGAGGAGGCTGTACCGGGGTAACCCCACTGCACCCCACTAGGAATGTGGATGAGGGTCAGCCTCTTCTCAGCGCTCCATTCTGATCCCCTCGTGTGTACATTTTCATGAAGGAATGTGTAGTCTGCCAATTTCATTTTCATTTATCCCTGGACAATTTGTTAACTTCAAGAATCCTTGGATGCCAACCTAGATGTCTTTATAATTGCTGTCTCTGTCAGAGTCTGTGTGAAAAATGTCACCAGGAGAATGAAGTCAGAAAGCGAAGTTGCAGGTTGTTCCTCAGGAAGGTGACAACGACCGAAAGCATTACTTGCTTTCAGGACAGTTTTGAGATCATTTCCAGCACCTGAAAGAAAAGACTTTTGTAAAATTGGCAACGCTAGCCTGCCGACATTGACAGCAAGTTCATAATGCGCATGTTCATGTACTTGAGAGGAGCCGGCTCATACCGCCCAGAGGAAGGCTCAAGAACTAGTTAGAAAAGGCTTGCATCAAAGGCAAGAAAGTTTAAAGACTTCACAAACCATAAAAACTAGTGTTGGGCTTCCCTGGTGGCGCAGTGGTTGAGAGTCCGCCTGCCGATGCAGGGGACACGGGTTCGTGCCCTGGTCCGGGAGGATCCCACATGCCGCGGAGCGGCTGCGTCCGTGAGCCGTGGCCGCTGGGCCTGCGCGTCCGGAGCCTGTGCTCCGCAACGGGAGAGGCCACAACAGTGAGAGGCCCGCATACCGCAAAAAAGAAAAAAAAAAAAAAAAAAAAAAAACTAGTGTTTTTCCCCCATCTCTTGAATAATGCAGTTAAAGGGAAAAGATCTCTTTCTGCATAGCAGATACCAGTCTCTAGTTCTACACTTGGAGGTGATTCTCTTTCTTTTGGGGGCTTCCGTTTTCTTGTTTTTAGGAGAATTGAACTAAGTTATTCTCAATAAAAAGTCATGTTTTCTGCAGAGATTGTCTTCATTTATAGTTATCTTCTCTTATGAAGATCATTTTAGTGCAAATCCTCAAAGCTGCTCGAATAACTTCAGAGGTAGGACTCTCACCATCTGCTACAACAGAGCTGAGCTAAACCCTGCTCCCTCTCTGATTCTGTAAGCAAAGCTTTACGGAAACACAGCTACATCCATTTGCCTATGGTCTATGGCTGCTTTCCTACTACAAAGTCAGAGTTGTGTAATTGCCACAACGAGAAAGGAACCCGCAAAGCTGAGCATCTTTATCTGGCCCTTTACAGAAAAAGTTTTCCAACCCGTGTGCTAAAACACCCTCTTAACTCTTTTGACCACTCTAAATATTACACAACTCTTCCTTCACCAAAAAGTGGTTTCTTTGATCCAAAAATCAGATCTAGTAGGTACAAGAAATGCTATAGCAATCTCACTTCTGGGTTTATATACCAAAGAACTGAAATCAGGATCTCAAAGAGCTATCTGCACTCTCATGTTTATTGCAGCACTATTCACGATAGTCAAGATATGGAGACAAGCTGAATGTCCATCGATGGATAAAGAAAGAAAATGTGATCTATACATGCATTGGAATATTACTCAGTCTTAAAAGGAGTATCTTGCCATTTGCAACAACATGGATGAACCCGGAGGACAGTATGCTAAGTGAAATAAGCCAGACATAGAAACACAAAACTGCATGATCTCACTGGAATGTAGAATCTAAAATAGCCACACTCACAGAAGTGGATGGTAGAACGGTAATGACCAGGGGCTGTGCAGAGGGGAAAATGAAAAGGTGATGGCCAAAGAGTACAAAGTTCCAGTTATGCTAGATCCATAAGTTATAAAGATCTATCACATAGCAGAGTGCCTAGAGCTAACAATATTGTATACTTGAAATTTGCCAAGAAGGTTGAGCTTATGTTAAGTTTTCTTACAATAGTAATAATAATAAAGAAGGCAGCAGGAAACTTCAGAGGCAGTGGATATGTCTATGGCCTTGGTGATGGTTATGGTTTTAAGGGTATGTACTTATCTCCAAACTCATTGAGTTGTATACATTACATATGTGCATATTTTTACATGTCAATCATACCTCAATAAAATGGCTAAAAAAAGAGAGAGAAAAAAGAAACGCTGCAGTATATTATCCCTTATCTGATACACGGCTCTCCTTTATGTCACCTTAAGAAGATCATTCCTGTCCTAAGAAAGTTCTTTCTATGCTCATCAGAGATCTGTAGACATGTGGGTGCTGCCCTTTGGACTCAGCTCTGTCCCCTAGAGTCCGAGAGATCAGTTCCTCTTCCACAAGGCAGCTCTCTGGATAATTAGCTGGTAAGGGTCACTGGGAGAAGCAGTCCCAATTCCTCCAAGATTTTCTCATACGTTTCAATTTAGCACTTCTTCTCCCCCATAACCCACCTCTGGGCACACATTGTTCCTCTGTGCTATCTGTACTGTGGATCCTAACACTGAGCACAAGGACCTGGATATCCTGGGACTTCTAAACATTCTATTCTAAGATTATGTCCATGCAGGGGTCACTTCATACCACTGACATTTTTCATGTGTGCTTCTGATGTTAAGCCACATTCTCCCAGCCTGTTAGAATGTAGTTGGTCTCTAGGTCAATGTATGGACCTTTGTGCTTAAAATGCAGAATGTCATCATTTGTTTCAATATATCCAGTTAGATTTGGATCCAGGCATTGCACCCTCTACTCAAATCAGTCCTAGAATTGTGCTTGCATTCCTGCTTAATAACTTCTCAGTACTTACCCCTTCTACAACTGCTATTCATCCTGAACTATCAACAGCTGTCTGAACAAACTATGTTCCCTCTTACTACAATGCCCTTGTACCTGCTATGACCCATCACAATTGCCCTTCCCTTTCTACCCAGTGAATTTCTCTTATCAGTCCTTCGGGCATCACATCCTCCAGGAAGCCTTCCACAACCTCAATACTTGGAGTTCACCTCTCAACAATGTTTATTGTACTGTGTGAGCTTATGAATGGGCAGGAATTGTGTCTTATTCATCACTGCATTGCCATTGTCCAGCACAGTGTTTGCATGTCATAGGCACTAAGTACATTTTGTAAATTAATGAACAAATGAATGAAGGGGTAATCCAGACTGAGAAAGCCTTGAAGGCCATTCTGAGGAATACAGAAATGGGGACTGTGGACAATTTTTAACTGAGTCATGGCCATCATATGCCATGATCAGTTGAATTTTAGAAAGAGCAATAAAGCCACTGTGAATGGAGGCTGAATATATTGAAGGGGCAAAAATGAGAGGTAGTTAATTCAGGAGTGAGATGATAGAGGCCAAAGGGTAGCAATGGAGCTGGAGAAGGGGCAGTATAATCGGAGTGACCACCTGAGGCAGAACCAGTAGGACTTGGTGATGAATTAAATGGGGATGCTGGCGACAGATTACTCCTGAACGACTCAGTTCTGTTCAGTCAAGTTATGTGTTGAACAAGTGCCTGAAAGCACTTTGGTGCCTCTAACCATTCTGTAAACAAGTATCTTATTCCCAAACCTGGCTGATAATTCAGAATCACCTCAGGTGCTTTTAAATTAATACAGATTCTGAGACCTCCCACATAAGACCCACTGAATCAGAGTTGTTTGTAAAGCTCCCTGGTGATTTAGATGACCTGCCAGGTTTGGAAGCTTCCGGCTTTGTCTAGTTTGTCTAAAATGTCCTTCATTGCCTTCTTCTAAGCTTAGACTGTGGTCTTCTCTCTGCTAAGTCAGGATGGACGTGACCTCCCTTTATATTAACCCTCTATAGTTTTTAACTTAACTGACTTACAAGATTTATTGATGTCTTTCTTTAATTATGTTTATTTTCTCTGCACACATCTCCTCACCTCTGGCAGTTACTAACAGAGTAATAGTGAACATGTTTTCCTTAAACCCTCTAAACTCAGTATTCTCACCTATAAAATGGAGATAACACTACCTCCTCTTTAGGGCTATTATAAGATGTTGAATATGAAGGTATATAGTATATGCATGAAACAAGACTGGGTACTGAATGAACATTTGGTCTCCCCACTCTCAGCTAACTGCAAGGACTTTTTAGAGCAGATGCATTTTAAGTAAACATCTTTCATATCCCAAAGAAGTCTAGGCCAATGTCTTGTGTATACCAGTTGCCCAGAGGATATTAAACTAATGAAGACTCAATCGATCAGCCAATTAATAGCTGAATCAATGGGTGAAGAATGAATGAATGAATGAAAATATTGGTTTCTAGTAACAAACAAATGGTCTATAAATGACCATCTCTAGTTGTCTCTAGGCTCATGGCCTCCAAACCCAGTGGCACATTATAATTTTCAAGGTACCTAAAAGTGTATAGAGCTCAGTTCCAGTCCATGGGGGTATTTCCCCACCACTACCACCAAGCAGTTCTCTGGACACCAACTGGATGTCCTACAGTTCAACTCAATTCTGACACTATCTACCTGTAAGTAGCATCAGATCCCACAGGTTAAGAGTTCAGTCCTACAAGACCACCCTACTCACCCCACCCACTTAAGACAACAGTCAAAAGCCCAGGTTGTCACCTGTGCTTCTGACCAACTGGCTATAAATCAGAGGTTTCCATGACCCCCTCCTTCCTTGGGTTCAATTAATTTGCCAGAGCAGCTCACAGAACTCAGGAAAGATTTTACTTACTAGATCGCTGGTTTCTTATAAAAGGATAAAACTCAGGAGCAGCCAGATGGAAGAGAAGCATAGGGAAAGATGTGGGAAAAGCACACAGGCCTTCCATGCCCCCTCCAGGTGCACCACTCCCGTCAGCACCTCCACGCGGTCACCACCCCAGAAGCTCTCTGAACCGCATTCTTTCGGATTATCATGGAGCCTTCATTACATAGGCACGATTGATTAAATCATCGGCCTTTGGTGATTGATTCAACCTCCAGTCTCTCTCCCCTCCCTGGAGGTGGGGGTGGGGCTGAAAGCGCTAACCCTCCAATCACAACATTGGTTCCCTGGCAACCAGCCCTCATCCTTAGGTGTGGTCCAAAAGGCACTTCATACATGGAACAAGAGGCATCTTTATGGTTCTCATCACTAAGGAAATTCCAATAGTTTTAGGAGCTCTATGCCAGACACAGGGACTATATATGTCTTATAATAAATCATAATGTCACAGGACCCTTTAAAAATTCAGATGCCTAAGTTCTGACCCAGATCTGTGAATCAAAATATCTGGTAAGTGGAGGCCCAAGAATCTGAATTATAAAATGTCCCCTCTTAGATCCTGATACACAACCCATCTGGGGAAACCACTGCCCTAGAGAACCAGTAAGAGGCCATATTGCTTTGTTTAATGTAAGGAGATATGTTTTCTTGTTCTACAGTAGTTATTGAAAGTTTAATTTCGATTGATTGTTCAAAACATATCCATTAAGGTCCAACATCTGTTTAATAGGTATATCCTATTACACTCTTGTACTTAGGGCCACAGTCAAGACCTGACATAATCAGAGACACAGTTTAAACAAACTAATTACAGAAGGGAACCCAGGGACTGAGCTGAGCTGTGCAGGGGCCTTTGAATATGACATATGCATTTAATCAAAACCAGGCATCAGGGGAAAACAAGATATCCTAAGCAGGAGTTATGCAGCATGTTGATTCTAGAGCAGATATTTCTAGGGCCAGCCTAGTCTTGGGACTCTGCAAACAACTGTTGCCACCCCCCCCACCCCCCCACTGCCTCAACATTCAACACTTCTGAAACCAGGCTAGACAAACTTTGTTTGATAGATGGCCCAAGAAGGGAGAAATCTAGCAAATAAAGACCCTCTTCATGCCTTTCTTTTGGGGTGATATGAAGCATGGTATTGATGAAAAGAAATCTCTGGCTTGGCTGAATGACCAGTCCTGGCTCTACATGAAATACTGGTCACATAGGTATTTGCTTCCATCCTTCCCAGCCTCATTCTCATTGCCTTGGGATTGTACCTTCCAATAGCGCGTTAGCGCTTTGTCTCAGATTCTGTTCTAGGGTACCCAGGCTAAGACATTAATTGCTAGGCACATTTCTGTGCACTTTATATACACTATTTTCTTTAATCCCTAACTTTCTATCTAACATAGGTATCAATATTCCTTTTCATAGAAAAGGAAATTGAGGATAACAGAGTTAACTTATCCAAGGCAACTCACTGGATACATGGCAGGGACAAGATTAAAACATACATTCTTTAAAAGAAAAAAAAATTTAATTCAATGTTTATGTTCCTAACCACTATACACAATTCCATATTCCAACTCGTGACAGAACTTTCTGGAATCAGTTAAATATGGTGAAACTTGTTGGTAAACTTCTCCCAGCATGCTTACATAATCTAAAGCACACAGACTTGGATCAGCTTTATTAGATTGGACTATAAGGGAGATATTTTCTGCTCCACACACTCTGTACACTTTAACCAGGACTATCCTTGTCAGGTGGATCCATTTCCAAAAGACACCTATTCACTTACATATCTGCCTGCCCTACCAAGCTAAGAGTTCCCAGTGGGAAAAACATGATATATTTATCTTTGTCTCCCTGGGACCCATCATTGTGTAGTAGACACTAAATAATATTTAAATAATGAACTGAACAGTGAAGAATATAACATTTTAGAAAAGGTACTTTCACTTTGGTGTTTATGCCTACAACATAATAATTAGTTGAAAATGAGTTTACCACAGAATAGAGTTTAAAAAGAAACTACGTAGAGTTTAACTGTGACCTCACTTAAGTACACTTTAAAACTTGACCTGAATCTGCAATCATTCCTTAATTAGCAAGAGCTACACTCCCCAGCCAGGTGCGGCACCAGTGCACGTGGTCACACTGGTTTGCTTGTCCACTTCTGGAACTGTTGATGTCACTTATCAAGATCCTTACTAAAAACTCTACCAGGTTCTGAGTCAGTTTCAAATGTCTGTGATGCTTTACAGAGTAAATGACTTTGAAATAGAGCAAGACCTCAAAAAGTTCATCCACTACTCAAAACATCCTTTAATCTGAAAGCATTTCCTGTAGATTGACATTCGAAGTGATCTTTAGTTGCAGCTGGTCTAGGTTTTTCTTCCACCATGTGTTGACTTCACTTCCTTTTCGGTCCTCAAGTTCTTCCAGAATGAACTCTCCCTCAACTGGTCTTCTGGTCCCACCCTGTCTCCTACTGCTTTCTGATGATAATCTACCTTTTGTAAGGCCTTTCTCTTTACTGTTTTCTCTCCCACTTCTGCCCTGGACAGATGCTACGGCTCTGATCTAGAATGACCCCCTTCTTCTTCCTTGCATTCCTAGCCTATGCTTGAGCCTGTCTCCATGCTCATCTCCTCTGACATTTCCCTATTGACTAGAATGACCCCCCTCTTCTTCCTTGCATTCCAAGCCTGTGCTTAAGCCTGTCTCCATGTTCATCTCCTCTGACATTTCCCTACTGACTTATTCCACATTTATGATGACCATGTATTCAAAAGTTACGCAATGTCCCAGAGAAAATCAGAAAATAATTGAATGCAGAGGTCTAAGTATCTCTTTACATGCTAAAGCTTGGTGCCTGATTCCAAAGGACCCTTCAGTATTTTCTTTCATTTTGTTTGAGTTTTTCATTGGTTTTGGTTTTACTCCTCATCCAGTTACATATACTAATTCAGCAAGTACACTTGTTAATTGTTAGTATGCACTTGGAATGGTGCTGGGTGCTACAAGACTTGCAATGGAGGAAAATTAGGAAAACTGGAAAAATCACACAATGATTCTTGACCCCTCCCTCCCATCCAGCCACACAGTAGAAGCCCAGGGATCCCAGCCCCAGAGCCCCTTCTCTTCTAAGTAACTCAGGATTTCTCTCATTCAGTGGTAAAATTCTCTCCCAATTTACATCTATGATATGATGACAGGCTGATTAATTTTTTAAGAAAACACCAGACAGTATACTGCAATGAAAGGTCTGGGAAATGATGGGGGAAGTTCTAGTACAAATGTTTATGTCCAGAGCTCCAGATACCAACCAAAATTGTTGGAAGACCTGTTTGCAGGAGGAAATACAAAAAGTGTGATACTGGGAAAATCTGCAACTTCTCCAAAACTTAATTTTACCACCTGTGGAATAGAAACAACAACAATAACACTTTCCTTCCAGTGCTTCACAAGTCTGTTACAAGGAAAAATATAAGATAACATGTGTCAAGTGCTTGATAAACAGCCAAAGTTCTAAGCAGATGTAAGTTATTACATCTTACCCAGAGTTCAGAAAGACAATTAGGCACCCACATTTTACCATGAATTCAACTGTGATTAATGCATTCACTTTGGAAACTTTAGGAATTAATAACCATTTGCCATACATTCATTATGATCACATTAATCATTATAATTGATTGGTTAATTAGCTAATTATGGTTTTAATGTAGATGTCATATGCATTTCCATAGGAATTCTTTGGTAATTCAACATTAATTAATGCCTGACCTTATCTTGATGCTAAACATCGTGGGAATGACCTTCTAGCATTTGATTTGATCAAAAGGGGACTTCACAAAACAATATAGTGGAGCAGGTATCATGATTTTCTGAACATTGGGATTTAGGTGGAGTAGTAAGAATTTCTGATAAGTCAAAAGCTTGGAATCTTTTTTTTTTTTTAACAAGTACTTTTAAATTCTTCTCATTTTCTCTTTGTACAAACCCCACACAGGAAACATAGGCCCATTTCTACTATCCTAGATCCCCAGAGCAAGATTTTTCTCAAAATGGGAGGGGAGCATCTGAGAGAGAAATAGGAAACAGTTACTAAAAGCTAACCACCTGCCCACTGCTTTGCTGGTAACCACAGAAACACACGAGGAATAATCTAGTCTCTGCCCCCAAGAGTCTCATCGTTTTTCTAGAAACCTCAAGAGTTGTGCAAGAAACATAGAAATTCAGTAGAGCTTACTTTTAGGGATATTTAGAGGAAAATCTTATTTTTATTATGTGTTTATCACTTTTTTGTGATAGTTTACAGATTTGGGAATGCTTGGAAAAGAATTTAAGGGAAATCAGGAATAATTTTTAAATGGGGTGGGGGGGTTACTTGTTGGCTGTGGTGAATTGGGAAAAAATACTGTATTTTGGAAACCCTCAAAATTTGGAAGTTAGTTAAATCTAAATTAATTGAAAGCTGGCAAGTACGGCATTGACTACTGTTTTATACTCCTGGGTGTGTATTATCCTAAAAGTGGAATATCTTTAAAAAATAGAAAGTGGAAGCATTGATATTCTGGGTTTCCTGGCTGATAAAATCACCTTAGTCATCACTGAAATTTAAGACATATAACATTTGGAACACATTACAAAATCCATGAAATATGATGTCATGGCAAATTAACATCTAAGATTCCAACTACTACTATCACGAAAAGTAAGGTTTTAAAAATAACTGGAATGTATCCATTAGCACAAAATATTAATTTCCTCCTAAGACAGAAAGTTCAAATATAATTATGTACAATGCATTAACAGAAGAGGTCTGTGATTTTTACTTATGATCAAGGGATTTGAGCCAATTTTTTTTTTCTAAAGAAAAGGTGAAATAAAACTCTAGTAATACATTTGGAATAGTCACCATTAACTTAAGAACTTGTAAGGAGAGTCATTTAGGGTGATAAAAGGGCACAGATAGAATCAATCAGCCGATGGAAGCTGACCACACATAAGTTGCAGGGAGGGAGAAACTCTTTCTTGAGAAGGGATTTGCATTAGCTCAGGTTCTCAGAAAAGTAGACTCTAAGACAGGATCTGAAACGCAAGAGATTTATTGGAAGTAAAAGGAGAGTGAGCTAGAGAAGGTAGAAGGAGTCTTCAGACCATGATGCAGGTCTGATATCTGTGAAGGATTGCAGGAAGGAAGGAGGGTAGGCAGTCTCAGACTTCTGAACAGTTCCAAGAAAATTCCCAAGCCAGTAGATTACTAGGATATGAGCCCACTCCAATACCTCCTCAACTGTGAAGCCAGTCTCTTGGTTGAATGCCGTGTTGTGTGGAATTCCATGTCTTTGCATCAAGCATTCCATGGCACCTGTGGCATTGTGCTGGCTGAAGCTCTGTGGGTAGGAAATGCAAACCCATACTTAGAGTAGGTGTCCATCCCTGCAAGGACTACCTGCCGACCCTTCTGAGAAGGAAGGAACACATGAAATCAATTTGCTAACAAATTTGGTCTCCTCAAGAAATAGTGCCATATCAGGGCCTCAGTGTTGGTTACTGTTGCTGGGAAGTTGGAGATACAGGGGCAGCAGCTAGATTGGCCTGGGTAAGTGGAAGTCCATGCTATTGGGCCCATAGTAGCCTCGCCCTCTGTCACCATGGCCACTCTTTCTGTGTGCTCATTGTATGAGCTCTGAGGTGGCCAATAAAGAAAGCTGGTTAATGTCACCAGGCTGAGTCATTTCTATCTACTTGATTGTTCGGTACCTCTTTCACGGTTAATGCTTTTCTATTTGGGATGGAAGTGTGGTACAAAAACCTACACTTTCTGCCCACTCTCACATGTCCATCCACATGCGTCTACCTCAGACCCTTATGGCTTATGTTGTCTAGGCCTTTTCCATCCAGGCCCCTGACCAGTTGGCCCAGCTACTGGCCACTGCCTCAGAATCTAGATACATTCTTACCTTGGGCTACTTATCTTTCCACGCAAAGTTGTTGACTGGATGACTGTATTATGGGCTGACCTGTGCTCCCCCAAAATCAATATGTTGAAGTCCTAACCCCTGGTATCTCATAATAAAACCATATTTGGAGATAAGGTCTTTAAAGTGTTAATTAAGCTACAATGAGGTTTTTATGGCCTTAATCCAATCCGACTGGTGTCCCTTTAAGAAAAGAAAATTTGGACACACAGAGAGACACCAGGGACACATGTGCACACAAAGGAAAGAGGACACAGTAAGAAAGCATCCATCCGCAAGCCAAAGAGAGAGGTCACAGAAGAAACCAGCCCTACCAACACCTTGGTCTTGGACTTCTGTCCTCCAGAACTGTGAGAAAATAAATTCCTGTTGTTTAATTGACCCAGTCTATGACATTTTGTTATGACAGCCCTAGCAAACTAATACAGACTACTTTGAGCTCCACCCACTGGGAAGATCTTTCCTTCCTCCTGTCTTTGTAGGCATCTTTCAATGGTCTGAGTCACTGTGCTGCAAGGGTTTTCCCACCACTGAGACAATGTCTCACATCACTGCTGGTGAGATCTTCTGCCATTGGGTTGCCAGCCTGTGCCAGGGACTATTTCTGCCCCATATACCACTCAGGAGGAGAGCCTGTTTGCCAACTGAGTGGCAGTGAGACAGTCCCCAAGCCCTGTTTTATTGCCTTGTACCACCTGTGTTCATTTAGATTCTCTGCAAAGACAGAATTAGATGTGTATGAGATTTTGTGCAAGAAATGTTTGTGAAGAAATGGGAAGAGGATGCTGAAGGAAAGCTAGAGAACCTTCACACCTGATGCCTGTGAAGGAGAAAAGAAAGGAAGGAGGCTTGGATAAAAGGGTTTCAGACGCAACACAGTTCTGAGAACATCTTGACCAGGCCAATGGCAACTCCTCAAATCAAAGTCACCTGTTTTAAAAGGGTACAAACTGTCAGTTATAAGATGAATAAGGTCTGAAGATCTAATGTACAACATGATGTCCATAGTTGAAACTTCTGTACTGTATCACCAAAATTTGCTAAGAGAGTAGAACTTAAGTGTTCTCACCAAAAACAAAACAAAAAAGAGAAACATGTGAGGTGATGGATGCATTAATCCACTGGACAGTAGGAATTTTTCATGATGTATCCATATATCATATCACCACATTGTACACTTAAAATATAGTATAATTTTATTTGTCAATTATACCTCAATAAAGCTGAAAAAAAGTCACTTATTAAAGGGGTCCTGAATCTTGCAAGAATGAACCTGCCTTAGTATCCCCTACTGTACTGACTCATTGGTGTCTCATGGGAAGTATGGTCAAGGTTCCACTGTTGGGGTAGATCCAGAAGGGTCCCAGCTGGGAGTCATCAGTCATTGCCAGCTCCTATAGCAGGGGATGTGAGCACAGCATTTTCATGGCCACCATGGAGCAACAAAAAGGTAGAAACAAAGTGTCACATTAGTGCCTCCTACTCCTGGGAGGACACAAATGGTACCATTATCCAAGTGGCCTTTAGCACTAAGTCTTGGTAAGCTTTAGGACAAGGTCTTGAGTCTTGTGAGGGAGCAAAGGAACAAGGAGAAATATGAGGATGACTTCTCTAAAATATCCGTTCCTTCGTTCTTCCATCAGCTATGATCAGCTGTTTGGCAGGAAGAAGAGAGAGAGAGACAAAGTGAATGAGAAAATGAATCATTGAACTCACTTCTAGGTCAGGGAAACATTTTATTGGATTTGTTTCGCTTTGACGCCAATTAAGCCCATGAGGTAGAACAGGCCAGTGAGTGAACCTGTGGGCTAGGGGAGTGGATACAAGATCTCCCTGTGGTTGCTGGGCCATGTTTATAATTTATTATTAACTATCTCTTCTGTGCCATGGTCTGTTGGACCGTTCCAGGGAGCCAGCTTCTGGGGCCAGGAATGTGGTTCGTCCAGGCAGATCAGACGGAACATTTTATTTACTTCTTCTTTCCTTAAATCCAGTATGACTCAACGTGGCTCAAGGCAGAAGTTTTCTCGACCTTGATTGAAACAGTGAACTTAGGGAGAACTCAGAGTTAGACTACTGGCTGCCCTGCTTCACTTATCACCTGACAAGTTAGAAAGATCTTGCTGGAAGGAATTCATACCTTTGATGCCATGGCCTTGTTCTAAGAACCTAAATAATCACTTTTTAAAAAGCTGTTCATCTACCATGTTCCAGATGTAGTGTTACGCTCCCTGAGTTCATCCTTTCACTCAACACATATTTACTGAGGGTTGCTACTCATCCTGTGCTGTGCATACCAAGCGTGAGATATGCAACCTTGAACAGAACAGACAAGACCCCTACTTTGGGTGATGGGAAAGTAAGGAGTGCAGAATATCAGCAATATCAAAATACCATAGTTTCAGATCGTGTTAAGCTCTGTGAGGAAAATGAAGAAACAGAAGTGAGTGACCTATGTTATAAAATTTAATCTTCTCAAATCATCACTGTAGGCAGTGGCTAATATTCCTATGTTATCCGTGAGGGAAGGGATGTTCAGAGAGGTGATTTAACCTACTGAAGTTCCAATAAAACAGACAAGAACGAGGATTTGAATACAGGCCAATATTTGCACTAGTATGTCAACCTAGCATGCCAAAATAGTTTAAAATCTCAGTTCAGCCCCCAATTACGGCAAGAGTTCCCACTCTCTGGTCTTTCTTTTGCATTGTATGCAAAAGAAAAACTGCAAGGATGACATTTGCTAAATGTCATCCTTGCAGTTTCTGAAAGAGTCGCAGCGTCCTCTGCCCCCAGTCCTGGGCCCAGAATGGCCAAGAGTTTCCCCAGGTGTCTGGTGTTCTCCTGCGTGGCTCTGGGTGATGAATTTGCATGGCATGCAGATACAGCTTTGAGCAATGCTGACTCACGTAGAGTTTCTAATTCTGATTATATTGAGAAGACAGTTTAGTACTAGGCAAAACTTTTTGACTACTTGCTGAGTTCCTCTTCTAAAAAAAAATGATTTATTGAGGCATAATTGGCATACAGTTATCACACCTTATTTTTTTATGTGTTTGCTCATTTTAACATCTCTGTAAGTTCTGGTTCCGTTTCAATTTATTTTTCTCCTCATCGTGGCTCATACTTTGTTACTTCTTTGTATGCCTGGTAATCTCTGATTGGACGCAAGACATTGTCCATTTTACCTTGTTGTAACTGGAGATTTTTATATTCCTAAAAATATCCATTAGCTTGCTCCTGGATCTAGTGAAGTTATTTGGAAACAAGGTCTGGAATCTTGCTTTTAAGACACGTTAAATAGGATCAGAGATGTACTCACTGTAGGGCTAATTATTCCCCACTCCTGATGCAGGATCCATTTGTGTAATTTACCCCATACCCCATGAATAATGAGGTTTCCAGTCTGGCTGGTCAGAGCATCCTGTGTGAGCATAGGGCACTCTTAACACTAATCCCTTCTTTACATAAGTGTACTGATCACTACTCAGTTGAATGCTTGTGGGGAGCCCTCTGCAGATACCTGGGGTTCCCTCTGTGCAGCTCTCACCCCTTCAGTACTCTGCCCTATGAATACTGGTTGCCTGCATCTCCCTGGACTCTCAGCTCTGTCTCCTCAGCTGTCAGGCTACACCTGGGCTTCCCCTCCCTACACTGCAGCCTGGTAATTTTTATATTTCTATAAATATTCTTTAACTTTGTTCTAGAATGAAGTTAAATTACGTGGAAACATTATGGTCCTTGGAGGTCTTGTTTCTAAGATTTGTAAAGTGGGATCAGAGCAGTTCTCACTGTCAGGCAGATTATTCCCTAGACAGGAAGATGGGGCAATCTCAGGGCTCACCTCATTTTTTTAACCACCTCTCAAGAATCAGTGTCCTTTGTTGCCTCTTGCCTAGGTCTTGAAAAACATTACTGCATATATTTTGTCGGTTTTTTTGGTTGTTTTAATGGAGAGCAGAAATAGTCCCTCATACTTCATCTTGGTCTGAAGCATAAGTTCCCTCTCCTCATTTCCTTTTTTTTTTTAAACAAAGATAAAGCAGACCCCAAAGCTTTGCACAGGCAAAAACACAGGGCTAGAATTGAATGACTTTGTTTTGTTTGCTTTGTATTTCTTTTATGGTAAATTTATTTATAACAATCCATCCTGCTTTTCCATTAATGCTAACATCAAGAAGTTCCAGAGGTAAATGAATTTGTTTAAGTTTAAAAACTAAATCCATTTAAAGAAAATAGTAAAGAAACAGCAGGACAAGAAATCAGATCATTCATCACTAGGGAAATAAGGGGATAACTAAAGTCCAGGGAAGATTGCTCTCATTGGCCCCTGATTTCCAACCTGACTCCATCTCAGCTTCCTGCACTCTCCTTCAGCTGAATTCTTTCTGGCTTTGAGGTCCCCACTTCACTACCTAGACCCACCCTGTGCTAATCTTTCTGAGAGCAAATGTCACACTCCAGTGATATTTTCACCCCCTGCATCAACCTCCTTTGTTTTCCTCTAAGTCTCCGCCACCCAGTCCAACAGCCACAAGCCACACGTAGATGCTGGCCAGTCCTAACTGAGATGTGTCATAAACATGAAATACACGCTGGGTTTAGAAGACCGTATAAAAAAAGAATTTAGAATATCTCATTAATGACGTTATATTCACTACATGAAGTAAGAATGTTTAGGATAGATTGGGCCAAAGAAAATACGTTATTAATATTAATTCCACCTTTTCCTTACCTTCTTTATACTAGAAGTTTTGACATTATCTATGTGGCTTGCATTTTATTTCTTTTAGATGGCATTGTTCTTGTTGTCGTATAGATGCATCATCCATCTACACTTCCCAAATGCCAGCACAACACCTGACAGAGAATAGGAGCTTATCAAACAGCTGTCAAATGTTAGTGATTGAATAAAAACTTAAATGAGCGGCTTTAACCGGATGGGGAGTTCAAAGAGGAAATATTGGACCCCAGGAGACAGCCGCAGTTTCTTCATCCCTATAATGGGAATAATAACACATTCTTCATAGGCATACTGAAGATAAATTGAGATCATTTATGGAGAACTCTTAACACTGGACCTGGATCAATAGACATGTTCAAGAGAAGTTAGATATTATAGGGGAAATGTCTCCACTTAGAATCATACCGTCTGAAAGACCCCAGCAGCTGTGTACCAAGAATGAAAAGAAAAGACTCTTTTTGCTGAGTTTTCTCTTGCTTGTTATGCAAATGTGCTTCATATACTTCCCAGGGCTCATGTATAAGAGCTCAGCTCTGTGGCTTATAACACCTTCACCTCCTGCCCATCCCCCGCTACTCACTGGTGTTCTGGTATCTTGCTCCCATAAGTCATGGTGTGTGTGTGTGTGTGTGTGTGTGTGTGTGTGTGTGTGTGTATCAGTAAAACACTTTCTTCCAGGTCTTATCTTATTGCTAAAAATAATGTACTTGTAAATTGCTTTATAAATTATTTATCATGAGGGCCTTCATCATGGAACAAGTGCTACAATGTACTGTGAAATGGGGGGCAGGGGGGACTGGCAAGGAAGGAGGGAGAGAAGGAGGCATTGGAATCACTTATAAATAATATATTCATTGGTCAAAGAAAGTTATCGCCTTTTATGAAGTGTTTGGAATCTGTCTTGCATACTAAGTGGGCATCCTCTTGCAGACTCCTGGGTGATCTGCCCCAGCCTCCTTGTTGCTCCATCCCTGAATTTGGTGATTAGGATGCCATGTATTTATTTCAGACAAAGCCACAATTGCCACGTCTCATCACCTGGAAATAAACAGCAAACAGGGCTGACTGGTACCACCGAGGAAATACAAAGATGTGTTGGCAGCTCCTGGGAACAAAGTCTGAGTCTCTGAGTTGGGCTCTGCATTTGGTATTCATCGCGTAAGTGCTGCACCTAATGATGGCATTTGGTATTCATGTGGATGCCACACGTACTTCCAGAGATGCTGGGCTCTAATTTAGCACGGGTTAATGGACACCTCTATTAAAGTGTTATCGGAAGTTTGACATTCACATAACCCAGTTTGAAAATCAGACAAACCTAGACATTAAATCTGAAGGGGAGAAAATGTAGAAGTCAAGTATTTAAATGCCAACTTTAGACAGAAACATTAATCTGCCTTGGAGAGGGACAGTGGGTTGGTCCAAGCGCTTCTTGCTCTTTGGCTTTGCCTGGCTCCTCCCATGCCTAAAGCCTTGGCATATTCCCCAACTGCCTTGGCCAATATTTCTGTGATAAGTGAGGATGAGGGAACAGAAGAAAGGCCACAGTTATATTAAATAAATGTGCCACTCACCTCCTAAAATCCCCACCATATCCTTGGCCCTTCTGCCCTAATCCTTTCAGTGGCTGTCTAAGTCACGCTTTATTATTCCCAGATAGAATTAAATTGAAAACCCATAGAACTTAACTGATTCTCAAAGGGTCACGCTCCACTAGTAAATAGTAGGAAAGGGTGAGAACATTCACTATACTAATATTTGTTTTCTCTATTCATTAATTTAACAAATATTTATTAGGTGCTTATTTTGTGCCAAACTCCTTACTAGCCCATTGATGTTAGTGAACAAAGCAGACTCTTCTACAACTACTTTGGGAAAAGCTCCAGCAGTATTTTATAAAAGTAAACTTATACTTACTTTATGACCCAGAAACTTCACTGCTAGGTATTTACCTAAGATTAATGAATGTCATCAAATACTTGTGGCCTCTTTATTCATAATAACCAAAGAACAAAGTAAATGAATATAATAGAATATGTGCAGCCTCTTTATTCCTAAGAGTCAAAAATAGAAAATAGCCCAAGTGTCCATCAACAGAACAGATTGTGCTATACCCATATACCCATACAATGGAATACTACTGAGCAATAAAAAAGAATGAACTATTGATACACGTCACAACTTGGAAGAATCTCAAAAACAGTATGTTGAATGAAAGACGTCTTGCAAAAAAGAATACATGCTCTATGGTTCCATTTATATGAAATTCTAGAAAAAGAAAAACTAATCAGTACCGAAAAAGATCAGAATAGTAGTTGCTTGAAAGGTGAGTGGAGTTGAGGTTTAACTAAGAAGGGGCATAAGGAAACATTTTGGGGTGACATTAATGTTTTATGTCTTGACAGGGGTTTGGGTTATATAAGTATATGCATTTTCAAAACTCATCAAACTGTATACTTAATACTTGTGTATTTCACTCTATGTGCATCTTACCTCAAGAACAAAAGAAGGATCATAAATGAATATTGAGCTCTGGTTAATAATGACGTACATGCTGCAGTGCTTAGAGGTGAAGCGTACTGATGTCTTCATCTCAGGTTGAAATGCGGCAAGTGATAAGAAGGATGGATAGATGGATGGATGGTAGGGAGGATGGAGGGGTTGATGGATGGATGGATGGAAGATGGATGGAAGGATGGAGGAAGGGATAGATAGAGGGAAGGATGGATGGATGGATAAATACGTGATAAAGATAATATAGTACAATATTACTTGTGTGATATAAGGGATGTGTATAAGGAGGTTCATGTTACTATTCTTTCAACATTTCTGTATGTTTATATTTTTCTATTGAAACACACTGAGAAAAAATATTTTAAAATAAACAAAAAGGCTCTTTCTTTGTGTTCATGTTGCTGACATTTTAGCAGTAAAAAAACATAAACAAGCTAAATACATGGGCAAATATAAAATTGCTTATTTTGGTGACTGTTATGAGGAACAGAGATAGGATGCAGCATGAGAAATATATTGGAAAAACTTGTTAAATGGAAGATCAAGGGAAACATCTTTTGGGAAGTGGGGTTGGGAGAAGTGAGACTTGAAGTTGAGAAAGAAACAATGATGAAAATTGTGGGCATCCAGGTGAGTTGGAGGAGCATACCCCAAAGAGAGGACAGAGGAAGTGAAGACCCCAAGGCAAGAAAGCACTTAGCAGATGGAAAAAGACCAGTGGAGAGGGAGTGTGGCCAACCAAGGAAGAACCAGTGAGAGGGCTTCCCTGGTGGCGCAGTGGTTGAGACTCCACCTGCCGATGCAGGGGACGCAGGTTCGTGCCCCGGTCCGGGAAGATCCCACATGCTGCGGAGCAGCTAGGCCAGTGAGCCATGGCTGCTGAGCCTGTGCGTCCGGAGCCTGTGCTCCGCAACGGGAGAGGCCACAACAGTGAGAAACCCGCGTACCGCAAAAAACAAAAACAAACAAAGAACCAGTGAGAGTTGAGGGTGGAAAGGGAGGCAGGGCCTAGACCATTCAGTAGTGCACAGACCCTGTTAAGTTGAGGTCATCCCTGGGTTAGTCAGAGCACACCTAGTGTATTGTGCTCAAAGCCCAGTGACAAAACAACAACAGTAATGATCGCTGCTATATACCAAGTGCCTCTTACATGCCAGGCACTGTCTAACAGCTTGTAATTTAGATCATTTAACTTCACATCTCTCCAAGTTATATACTATATTTTAAATCGATATATACATATGCATGTCCCATTTTAAACTCTAGGAAACTGAGGCTTGGGAGAGGTTAGGTAGTTTCCCCAAAGTCACACAGCTTGTCCAGGGTGGAGCTGGGATGTGAGTCTGAGATAATAAAGGGGCCTGGGAATGCTCAAGCTGCCAGCAGAGAAATCCCCCTGGAACCACAACTGTTCTCTTCCAATCTATAAAGCTATCATGGGCAAGAGAGATTTTATTTGTACCTTATAATCACAAACATCTGAATCAACATCAATAAGATGATATTCTGAAAAAGCAAATTTGAAGCCAATGCTAGGAAACAAACAAACAAAATTGTAATGAACAGCTTTTCCCAGAGACGGAAAAAGCCACAGCAGAAGTTATAACTGATGAAAGACTTCCTTCCCTTGGAGCCACTGGAGCCCAGGTTAGATGGCCCCAGGACAGAGGGACTCAAACATCAGATATGGGCTGGACCTGAAGACTTTTAAGTGCCTCCCAGCCCTGAGACGGCGGGACAACACATCAAGCTCTGTATGTGGCTGCAGCTTCTCCAGCAGGTTGGCAGCAGCTGTCTTCCTAGAGCTCTATTAATAACAACTCCAGGGATGCCGCATACACAAACAACATTTTCCATTTAAGACACATTTATTGCTGGCCTTGTGAGAATCGCCGGTGAGACAGGAGTGCAGGCTAAATAGAAAAAGTCTGAACTGGCAATGCAAGCACAATTACAGCTCACAAGGGGGAATCAGTGAGACTTCCCTGAGTGGGAAAGCTGCCTAGCATTTGCTGGTTTACAATGTTATCCTATGGGGGGCTGAACAGGTAACCTGGAAGTGTCCAGTGCCTAGGGACAGATCTCTATGGACTCAGAGATTTCTCTGGGTTTGGGAATACAGGGTGTATAGCAACCCAAGTGGAAAAAAATATTCAAATCAATTGTAGCCCTGAACTCAGCCAGGGAGGCCAGCCAGGGTTGTCATTGCCATTCCCATGTTGTAGGTATCTCTGTTATGTTTATCATTTGCCGGCATCCTAACTCATAAGCGGATAAGAAATGAGATGGTCTGAGTGTTTGCTATGTTCCAGGTTCTGTGTTAAGCCCTGCCTCATGGCATTTCATTGAATCTTCACAGTGACTTTGTGAGTCAGCTTCTATTATTACCCCAGTTTACAGATGAAGACAGAGCTATTAAGTAACTTTTCTCAAATGGCACAATGGCAATATGGCAAAACTGGTATTCCAACCTACCCAGTTCAGACTCCACTGCTGTAGCCTATCCATGCATGAATGAATGAATGAATGGCAGCTTAATGTAAAATCCTGAATCCAATAAACCTGAACCATTAGCTGGGGATTTAAGAAAAATAAAGAAGGGAAAATTATTTAAAAAAAAAAAAAAAGTCAAGTCTGAGGAAAGCAAAAGCAGCACACACATAATTGCTTTATGCCTCCTAGTAGCCAAGCTGGAGAGAAAAGGAACGGATATAGGCTAGCTGGCTCTCATGCCCACTAAAGGGAGGAAGATAACTCATCTAGAGAGAGTAGCTAGCAACCTGTCCCTGAGGCCCGTGTGCATGGACATCTCTGAGTAAAGTCCTAGCTCCACGGATGAGCAAAGTCCAAGCTTAGAATCCTATGTCTTCCCATCTAATGCATTTTACAGCCTTCAAAAAAATTTTCATTTTGGATATGAAGTGTATTGTTTCTTATCCAGCAATCGTCCTGGCCTTCTTAGGTATGGTTTGAATTCAATGACACAGAATGATTACCATTATCTGGAAAAGAGAGTTGGTATAAGTTGGCCAACACGTGCATGCATCTATGGAGCAAACTCTAGGGTTACGACAAGTCCAAGACTGCTCTGTTTATGCTGCGTAGCCTCCCCTGGGGTAGAGGACCAAGAGTCCATTGTCCTATGGTAGAAATGGTCTAACTCTAAGTGCCCTGATAAAATCTAGTCCCCAGTTTCCCATCTGTTCCCATCTGGCTCTTGTTAGCAATACACACCATCTCCTTCATTTCTGTTCCAATGAGATGATCTCTGACTTATACAATATGATGGTACCTGTGTCTTGCTGGAGAAATGTTATTTGAAGAATTCAAACAGCAAGTTGTTCCAGTTTCTGTAGAAAGAAAACCGAGGCTCAGGGGAGGTAAGGTACTGTCCTCAAGTTCATATACATTGTAAGTGATGAAACTGAGTTTCAAACCCAAGTATGTCAGACCCTAAATCTTCTTCCACTTCTTCCACCACCCTCTCTCTCTAATGAGGACAATTAATAGCCTACTTTTAATAGGTTTCAGCCACAGTGACAACCTAGGCTTCCCTGTTGAGGCTTACATTTTCCATGTTATTTCAAAGTATGTGAAACTAAAGGATCAAGCCCCACACCAGAGTTTATAGTCTATGTTGCTTTCACTTTAGGCAAGATGGCTACTAAAACATCAGGCAAATGTCTTATTTGCTCTATTTTTTTTTCTTGTACTTGTTATTATTGTATTTCCAACAAAATACTGCCCCTTTAAGAGTCAAGACCCTGTGGTTTCTTATAGATTTCCCCTGGCAACTCTGACATCCTGCCCTCTTAGCATCTGATTAAATATAAATAGGGAGGTAGGGTGCTCACTCACTTGTGGTCCTTTCCCTGGAAACCCCCATTACAAAAACATGGCTGAAGAAGGCTGGAAATAGGGCCAGCCCATTATCTATTAATTCTTAATAAACTGATGGATTATAACAATACTTGGATGATGAATAAGGATGGGTAGACAAGATCCTATCTGTACCTAAGATCCAACCTGAACGAAAGCCGAGAAGCTGAAATGATACACCAGAGACCTGAGGAGACAGTGGGTGTCCATTTATACTAAACCCAGACAGATCTGAATGGGGGACTCCCTGGCCACGTCTGAGGGGCTCCCTGTGTTTCCGGTCTGACCCAAAGCAATAGGCTTAAACAGGTGCTGTTACCAAACCCTTCCGTAGGCTTGTGCCCAAAACTTTTATGTCTGCCTCTATTTGTCTTTACAGCTTATATTATGTCACCCTGGGTCTGAGAATCAAGCCTCAAACCACTTTGTCACCTACTACAGGAGGATCCTAAGGTTACATTCTAGAAAGGACTATAGATGAGACAACCCAGGAGCTAGTTGGGGAAATCAGTTTCCTCTTAAGCGCCATCTTTAATGGGCTGGGACTGGCTGTTTGGAAGGCTGTGTTGCAGACTCTGAAGCTTTGTCCAAGCCCAGTGGGAAAGAGGCAGTAATTGATTAGTGATGTTTTCCACAGACACAGGCAGTAGGAGTGAGAGCAGCAAATGTGTCTAACATTTGCCACATCTGAGAGAAATTCTCTGTCTTTCTAATGTAGACTAGAGTTTCCCATCCTTGCAATTAGTTAACTGCCTGCAGCAAAGCTGTGAGGCAGGCAAAGTCTCTGTCTCATGAAAGAAACAGATTATGGGCAGGACTTGGAGAAATTAACCTTCAGATGCAACTTCATGAAGATGCATGTGGTTTCCAGACACACTTCATGGTCATGGCAGGTCTTACCAACATTCTCTCTTTCCTGATCAGCCTGAGACGTGAACACTTAAGTTCATTTTTAACTCCTGGCTTCTAGGGTTGGCTCCTTTCCTAATATCTTTCTATGCACATGCTCAGTATAATTCTCTAATAACCTTCCATGCCCTGATCAAAATCTGCCTTCTCTAAGGACCTCAAAAATGTTCTCTAGAGGCCTTTATGTTCAATCTTGGCACGGTCGGTAATGTCCCTTCACACCTTCAGTCCCTTCACTCTGCAAAAGAGAAGTCTGAGATGTAGAAAAGGCAAGAGATTTTTGAGAGACCATGCAGAGATATAGTAATAGGAGAGCAGTGATGCTGACTCCTGACTTCTAGTCCAAGTCTTCCCAGTGTGATGTGTGTGACAGATCTGCTCCCAAGACCAGCACCAGAGAGCAAGTCCATTCCTGTAAGGTAACACCTGATACTTATGACACACTGTATGACATATCCTTACTGTCATAACCACAGTGGGACCCCCTAGGCAAAGACTTAAGCTATGTACCCTCGAGAGGTCCTGGTATGTCTGGGGAACCACTGGGGAAAACCATCATGCTTTAAATTTCATATAGTCCAAGAACTCACAGTTGAGTCCAAGCCAGAACTTTGAGGCTGAGATCTAGGATATATAAGCTATCAGGAATAAAGACTGCCTCTGAATCCCTCAGCCAGCTCATCTTAATGTAGAGAAATAACACAGAGGGAAAGTTCATGAACTATGTTTGTTCATCTGATGTCTTTTTTCCCAGGTGGCATGCAAAGACATTTGAATTCTTTTCAAAATCCCTTGTTTAACTGTCTAGGTGTTCGTCGTGTGGACAGGAATCAGGTCTATCTTCTTCTTTTTTTTTTTTTTTGCTGTACGCGGGACTCTCACTGTTGTGGCCTCTCCCGTTGCGGAGCACAGGCCCTGGACGCGCAGGCTCAGCAGCCATGGCTCACCGGCCTAGCCGCTCTGCGGCATGTGGGATCTTCCCAGACCGGAGCATGAAGCCGTGTCCCCTGCATCTGCAGGTGGACTCTCAACCACTGCGCCACCAGGGAAGCCCCAGGTCTATCTTCTTGATCACAGAGTTCCCATACCCCTCCCAAGTGTCTAGAACAGAACCAGGCATGTAGCTGGTGTGGATAAAGGAACACATGAATCTTTGGGGAGAATGTGTGTGGGTTACATAGACTATAGGGGAAGAGACCTGATGCTGGATATAATCTAGGATTAGTTCAGAAGGAGATCATGGGAAACCTGTGACATTGTACTGACATTGTACTATGACCACACAAAAGCCAGAGTGTGATGGGAAAAAGAATGGATTCAAGATGCAGTCTGCCTGGGTTCCCATCCCACCTTCAACACAGGCTCTGACAAGTCACTTAACCTTCCTATCACTCAGCTTCCTCATGTGCACAATGGAGATAATAGTAGTACCTACCTCCTAGAGTTAAGAGGATTAACTGAGTTAATGTATAAAGTGTTTGGAATGGTTCCTGAATTCTCTAGACTGTTTTTTTAAATTTTTATTTAATTTTATTTTTTATAGAGCATTTACTTATTAGTTATCAATTTTATACACATTAGTGTGTATATGTCAATCCCAATCTCCCAATTCATCCCACCACCACCCACCCTCCATCCCCCCACCCCCATTTTCATCCCTTGGCATCCATAAGTTTGTTCTCTACATCTGTGTCTTTATTTCTGTCTAAGCTGGTTTTGGGAGGCTACTTAACAAGATTCAATACTAAAGAAAAATGAAAAGGACCTGATAGAGTAGCAATAGAAATTTACCTATTTGTTTCCCAGCATTATTGGGGTGACAATTCTAATTTTAGTTTAGAGACTGGCCCCTTCATCATCCTGTCTTCAAGGTTTGGGAGGAGCAGTGGGTGAAGCACATAACCCAGAGTATCTTCTTTCCAGGTTGCAGTTAGGGATGGGTGCATATTCTAAGTCTATTTGATCAGGAAAATTCTCCAGACTATATGACTATGACCACCTAGGACTCCTTGCCACTGGATGTAAAGCTGGAAGCAGCAGCTAGCAGCCACTTTACAAGAGAAGGAGAGTCTGCCTGGGGATGCAAACAAAACAGAAAACACATTTATTCAAGTTTAGAGGCTATATATATATATATATATATATATATATATATATATATATATACACACACATATATGACATCATTTGACCCCCTCAGTTGAGCCACATCTAAAGGCTGTTACTCATGGAGTTTTCAGTTATATAAGCCAATAAATTTCCTTTTTGCTTAAGCCAGTTTGGATAGGGTTTTCTGTGCCTTACAACTGTAAAAGTCTTCTGTTACAGATACCTATGAGTTTAAGAGCAATGTCTGAGACTTTGGCTTTGGATACCACTTGTAAGAGCTACTGCCAAGCCTAACACCTTGAAGTGATTAATAGCTCATCAAGACTTTGGGTAGTTTATTCCACCTCTGGGGCACTCTATTTCTTGCTGTGGGAAAAATGGGAATGATAAAACCAACCTTAGGGGTTGCTTTAAGAATTAAATGATAAAATATATAGAAAATGCCTAACATGGTGGGCTCCATATTTGGGGGCTCTCCGTTAATGTCTAGGAAGATTTCCCAGAAATGTGGGAGTTCATATGAAAATACATTTGTAATTCAGATCATAATTATTTCTACAGGAGTTTTAACTGACAAGATAACAGAAGACTGTGCTGAAATTAGGGTGTGTACTTGATGAAGGGTGGAAGTTTAAAAAAAAAAAAAGCAAAGGAGACAGGATGCAAATTATTTTCCTTCTAAGAGTGTAGCAAAATAATAACAAAGCATTCTGGATTTATCCTCAACAAGTTTTATATTCTAAAGCAGTATTTGTCAAATTTTCCTAGGAAAAATAATAGATAGTGTACTGGTTTGTAACACAGATTCATGGGCCCCACCTCAGACTTGTCAATTGGAATATCTAGGGAATAAGCCTGAGAATCTGCATTTTGTAACCACTAGCTACAAATGCTACCCTAAATGTAAGTTTGGGAAAATGTAATATTCAAGATGTTTCAGGCATATCATGCAACTTTTCTTCCCACTACATCTCTGATTAGCTAAAGATGGTCTCACCATTTTAGAAATTAAGTAAACAAAAGAAAGCTGTGCAATTTTGTTAGTGCCAGAAAAAGTTGTAGAGGCTGGAAACTTGTTAGCTCCAACTTTTGATTGTGTACCCAGATTCTCCAGAAAGGAGAGTGGAAAATGCACTGTGTCCAAAGATGCTCTTTACGATGATATCTAAGTTAGGAAAACTGGAAAACACTCTTGAGCTAGACGTCATGATGCCCTACCCAGATGGAGCTGCAGGGACCTGTAAGACAGCCCTCAGCTATCTGCCCTCTTTGAGAATTTCCTCACCAGAAGATAACTGCCGTATCTGACATTATACCCCACAGCCAACAACTGATGGATATGGTGTATGAAGCCCCTGTCTTCATGCCCCAGCTTGAGACAATTCTGCAAGACCATCCCCGCCTCAAACATCTTCCAGGGGTCAGCTTCCCCCTCTGTCCAATCCTGCTTTCTATCCCTACCTTCCATGGGGGTTGCACCCTCAGGGACACTCTGTAATCAACCTTCTGCTGCTAATCCCCTTCTTGGCGCCCACTTTCCCTGACAGTCAACGGGAACAATCCTCCAGATTTAGAAATGTGGAACTAGTTAGATACATCATTTTCTAGCCATTGGATGCAATACTTTGTTGTCATTCTGTGAATAAAATTAATATGAAACATAAGTGAAAAAATATAATTGATGAAAGCACACGACAAAATTCCACGGAGGTCATAATTACTATTATGTAATATGTAGCCACAGGGATGGGTCCGGAAAGAATGCACAAAAACTAAAGAGTTGTTTGGGATGGAGAGGGAAGGTGGGTTATTTGAGATTTATTTTGAAGTGTTTGCCATCATCGTTATGACATCATTTCCATTGCAGAATGAAAGACAGAAAGGTACACTGAAGAATGAATCACATATTAATCTGATAAAGAGAAGTCTAAAAAATGGCAATAGCGCGTATCCTATCTTGTGGAGAATAGTGCATGGGGAGAAGAGTTGGATCACATGCTTATTGCTATGGTCCTCTGTCCTGTTGCTGTTATGCTCTCTCCTGGTTGGAAGATGGGGGGTCGGGGTGGAGGGAGGGAGGAGCTGGCTTAGGCAGCCAAGCAGGAAATCTCAGCCCCATGACTGCCTGCCAGGTAGGTCTGCAGGAAGACTGTACCATCTACCTTGCTCACCTCATATACCCTTTCTAAGTTTGCTCACTAAGTTACTCCAACTTATCCATCAGAGCATCTGTAAGTGCCCTCATTCTGAAAAGCTAAATCAAACTTAGAACAATTCTTGCCCTTAGTCCTCTGGACCAGGGACAATTCTGGGTCTTTTTCTACAGTCTCCCAGACTTTAGTGGGGTTATGCCTGAGTTGTATGCAGAGCTGACTTGTTCATCAATTCATCCTGAATCAGCTTCCTTCCCTTTCTTATCTCACTTCTCCACTCCCCTACTTCCTTCCTGTATGGTCAGGCCACTCAAAATGGCTATTCTCTTGATCTCTGTACATCCCTGACCTGACAAGTGCCTGCTTCACCTACACCCCACTCACATGACTGACCTTCCTACATCCTTGCCCCCAGCCCCAGCTAGTGATTGTTCTTATCAAAGGGGTGGTGAGAGGTGTGCCCCTTTGCTGGTTTCCCTGGTAACTAATGAGCCCACTTGACATCATCCCCCTATAACTGGTAATCTCCCATTCCCCCGCCCCAAGCAAAAACTGTCTCCATGTCCTGCCCACCATCCACCGCACACGGTAGGGTGTCACTCCAGGACCTTGCTTCAGACATTTAAGATGCCCCATCCATCAAACCACTGATGTCTCTGTCGCTCTTTCTTCAGTCTTAAAGCTGGGCAACTACAGGCCTTGCAAGCCTGGAGGGTGTAGCTCAACACTTCCCAACTCCCAGATAAACCTCTCTACTCAAATTCTTGTCTCAGCATCTCCTTTTGGGGTAACACAGCCTAAGCCAATCTGCCCCCTTTCTTCCATCATACCCCATGTTATTAAAATGACACCCTTTGGCGTAGCAGACATTCACCAAAGGTTGCTAGCAACAACAAGGAGTTGACATTGCACTGAATGTCAAGTGAATGTTAGTTGTTGTTGACCAAACATTCCTTGGCTGCCCCTGACACAGGGAATTTCTCAATGGTCTGTTTTCTCTCCCGAGACCCTGATGGACTGGCCTCTTCTAGAGCTTTCTTCCCTTTCTCAATCTTCCTCACCTCCCCTCTCTTTCCTTCCAGGTGGCCTATGGAAATATAAAAATTATCCCCACCCATTGAGGCTATGCCTGGGAAACCTAAGTGAAATAAACATACCCCTTTCAACAAATTATCATCCCTGGGTTTCCTAAAACAAAAGCTATATCTATTCTTGAGTTGAAAGCAATCACTTTTGTCTTAAACACAGTTTTTTCTACCTGTTTAGCATCTTTGGTATTAGCCTTTACTAGGCTCGCAGAAATGCCCCCTTTCTATGAATTCAATTACCATCCAATCTCTGACCCCAGGAGACAGCCACTCTCTTTCCCTGGAGGCATCTTCTCCAACAGATGGATGATGACAGCCTCTCACTGAACACCTTTCCTCAGAAGACCCTTATTAGTGGTACTCCTCTGGCAATGCCCTCTCATGAGCCCTGCTCCCCCCGCCCCCCAGTATTTCCCCTGGGAGCTGAGTTCATCAGAGGAGAAGCTCAAGAAAGATTAAGAGAGGCACACCCTGGGGTGCCAGTTTCTCAAAAAATTAAACATAGACTTAGCATAGACCCAGCAATTCCACTTCTGGGTCTATACCCCAAAGAATTAAAATCAGGGACACAAATGGATATTTGTACACCCATGTTCATAGCAGCATTATCCACAGTAGCCAAAAGGTGGAAGCAATGCAAGTGCCCATTAACAGATACAGGGATAAACAGAATGTGGTCTGCACATACAATGGAATATTACTCAGCCATAAAAGGAAGGAAATTCTGACACATGCTACAACATGAACCGAAGACATTATGCTAAGCGAAATCAACAGGTCACAAAAGTACAAGTATAGTGTGATTCCACTTATGTAAAGTACCTCAAGTAGTCAAATTCATAGAAACAGAGAGTAGAATGGTGGCTGCCGAGGGCTGTGGAGAAGGAAGAATAAGGAGTTTAGTGGGTATGGAGGAGTTTCCATTTCGAAAGATGAAAAAGTTCTGAAGATGGATGTTGGTGATGGTAGCACAACAGTGTGAATGTACGTAACGCCATTGAACGGTATGCTTAGAAAATGGTTTAAACGGTCAATTTTATGTTATGTATATTTTACCATGGCTTAAAAATAAAGATAAATGGAAAAAAAAAAAAGAAAGGCACACTCTCTTCACTGCTTCTGCTCCTCAGTAAACTGGTGACCAAAAATAGACCCCCAGCATTAGCACTGTGCCTGTCTTCTTAATTGTCTTGTTTTAGATGCAGATGTTTTTCACTTACAGACAGTGTTTTGGGGGGACTAGGAATACAGATTGTGCTGGTGTGGCATTTCTGAACCCAGTAAAACTTTGATTGGTTTGAATGGCGGTGCTCGGCTGGAGATAAACATCAAACCCAGGAAAGCTGCAGCCCTTTTCTTTTGCACAAGCTCTAACTTAACAAGACCTCTTTCAAGCAGGGATGCCTGTGGAATCAAGCATTTTCTTTGTTCCCTGAGATACTATTTTTTAATGCCTATGAGGAATGCGTGTGTGTTTTCTCTTTCATTTTTTTTCTTTTTAAATATTTTTTAAAAATGGCTTTTTGCCTACCTAAGGTGAAAAAGCAGAAATGATCAGTGAGTTAGTTACTGCTTGAGTCTCAGAAGGGATGAGGGGGGAGGCAGCCTGGCAGAGTCTCTTACCCAAAATACCAAGGCAGAAGCACATCCCAGAGACCTTCCTGTTCATCTCTGCCCTTGTCCCTTGCTCTCACTCTTGATCAGGGCTGTTCTTCAAAGACTCTGGGGACCAGGCAGGACCCAAAGAAAAATGAAATTAGAGGGGTTCCCCTTAGGAGAGGGCTGGGTCTCTTAAGTTGAGAGTCCTGGGTTTGACTCCGAGCTCTGTCACTGAAGCCGAATCCAGCCTCTGTATCCCAACACTGAATTAAATCTTGGAGACAGAGTTTTCAGTGAAGTAGAAAAGAATAGTTTTATTGCTTTTCCAGGCAAAGGGGGCCACAGGAGACTAATGTCCTCAGAACTATGTGTCCCAACCCGGGGGTGGCGGTGGGTGGTGGCTGTGAGGGGTCTTATAGTCCAGGGGCAGGGGTGCTGATAAGGATCAGGGTGCGGGCAGGGACCGCATTCCTTCAATCCAGAGACCATCCGGCATCAGGTGACGATGAGTGAACTGTGACCTTCGTTGGAATGAAGAGTGTTTCATCAAGTCTTCCTTTTGGTGGGAGTTTTAGTTCTGCAGAAGAGCTCAAAGATAATGTTATGTGTATCCCTTGAGGGGGAGCCAGGACCCTGCCCCCAAGGCTGCAGTATTGTTTCTTGACTGCTCCTCCCTTATCTCCACATCCCCTCCCTTCCTTGATTAGTAACTGTGTGAACCTGCCCTTTGGAACTCAGGGAAGGAGACACAGAAAGGCTTTTGTGCCCTATAGCTCCATAGGGTCCTGCTCTGTTTCATTACTTACTAGTTTTCTGACTTTATTGATGTGCTAAGTTCCAGTTTCAGCATCTGCAAAATGGGAGTAATAATAGTATCTACTTTACAATGTAGTGGTGAAGATTAAATGAGATAATAATGTGGACAAAGAATGTCGACTGCCATATCAGTAAACAAAGGATGTTTCAAGCCTTCAGCCACTGTAGCCCCTGGCTGAGCACCCTGAGGGGATTCAGGATGGGGGGAGTAAAACAGGATAGTGACCCTAGATAGTTAAGGTGTGTATCAAAAGAATGATTTCAATGAGCCCAGACTCTTGCATCTTCCCGTAACAAAGAAAAGGGCTAAATTCATTAACTTGAGATGTCTGTTTTCTCTTTAATTAACAGTAACCTTTTTGATGTTCTTAGTACCTGTATATTTTTTTTTTTTTTTCAAAAACTCCTATACATCCTGGTTCCTCCCTTACCTCTTTGGAACAGACCCTCAGAGCCATCTGAAAGGCTGACTCCTGGGCTTCGGTCCTCAATTTGTCTGCTGAACAAAACATAATTCTCAACTTCTAGGTTGTACATTTTCTCTCAGTCAACAATAACGAGGAAGCACCTAGCGCACACCACGGCACACAATAACATCTCAGTAAAGTTTAGTTCTTGTGATAGAAAGGGCATTTTACATTAGTAACTCCTGATTCTGAAGAGGAAAAGAAAAGCTTGCAGTTGATCATGGAAGAAAGACTCTGTGCTTATAATTTGAAACATCCAAATGTACCCTTTAAAAACACAGCTCACCCCGAAGGCTGCTAAAGAGATGTCCAATGGAATATAAGGAGACATATCTTACTTTCAAAAGGGTTACCTCATCCCTGAAGTTTGGCAATAGTGATTTTCCACACACAGGCAAGAATTTTATAGATTCCTTTTAATAACGACCTGCCAGGGTCAGTAACAGTGACAGTATATCGTTTCATGACTCCAAATTCAACTCTTCCTAAAAGTACTGGAGCAAAATGCCAACCAAGTGTGGGATTTACTGATTTAGCTGTGGAGGAAAGAAATTCTGCAGATCAGATCAATACAGCCAGTAAAACAAACTGCACAATCCCCATTTTCTGCCGGAGGTCTGTAAGTGAGGGCATTAGAGGAGATACCTGAATTATTCCTGAACACTTCATCTTGAGTGGCTGGAAATGGTACTTTACAACCATTACAGGGAAACACTATGATTTTAGGTCACCATGATTAAATTAAGCATCCTGTACAAAAAAGTTATAGTTAACATTTTGCGGGGAGGTTCAAAAACTAGAATCCATAAGAGAATAGTTTTAATCGGTCAGAGTAAAGGGACAAACCCAAACTTCCAATTAATTAGTTCAATGACTTTTAGGAACCACGTCTCCTGCAATAAGAAGATATAAATTTAGAATATAATTTTTTTGGACAACTGGCATCCATATATGGAAGCATGATTACTCATGACTACTTTTAAAACTATTTTATCACTGTCATCACCATTATCATTGTATTTTTACTAATAATGATACTTTAGCACAAGAGCAATTTCCCTTTTGTCCACCTAGGGAACTAGCCATTTCGAAGATCTGACATGTAGTATTGATAAGGGTATAAGTTAGAGCTTATTTTGAAGGATAATTTAGCCTTGTCCATTATAATAGAAAACCCATATTTGCTTCAAACCAAGAGTACTACTGCTAAGTAACTCTCTGAGAAAAATATTTACAAATGTGGCCAAAAAATGAAAACAACCCATACGGTTCAATGAAACGTTGTGTGTGCAAATGAAAACATGAATATAATGTGAACAACCTTCATTCAGGGAATGGTAAAATAAGCTGTACGTGTCCACAATGTTAAACATTTGGCAACAATTAAAACAAATAAAATAAGTATATACTCATAGACGTGAGACGATATCTATAATCAGCAGAATATGTTTAACAACTGGCTCTCCAGGGAAAAAAAAGCCCTGATTTGCAGTGTTTGCTGCTTCCCATGGTGTAAATATTCCCACCACGGCCAGCTTCAAGCTGTCAACGTGATGCTATTGAATGTGGAGTTGGAAAGAGATGCCTGTGTTGGCTCTCATGAGTGGGTGATGCTCGGCTCCAGTATCTCACTGTCAGTACATTGTTATGCAGGCTGATACATGCAATATACTATACAACTAAACCACACATCACTGTGCACTTTTCTGTGTACATACACATCAAACTGGATAAGTGGATCACCTCTGGGGAGAGAAGCGAGCCTGCTGGTGGAGAGGATGTTAAATAATGACTTCCGCTTTGTATTATTTGAACACTTTTAAGCTGAACATGTATTAACTGTGTTTTTCAACTACATTTAAAGAATAATGGCAATTATATGGAACATGTCCTTGAAAAGGTAGATGAGATTTTGATAAACTGGCCTGAGACAGGCTTGAACTCAGAGGGATTGATAAACAAAGAGATTGGATTTGATTAGAGATAGATTAGATAGATTAAGAGATAGTATAGATTGATAGATAGATTAGATTAGATACAGGGGAAACCTAGTCGTGATATTAAAAAATCTCCTAGCATGTGATGTGCATCACAATTATAATGATTAGTACACCCCTCAAAATACCTGGAATCTTCCTTCATCATAAATCCTGGGTGAATGTTCAAATCAGACCCAAACAGTAAAGGGTGATTCATAACTGGTTGATCATTACCTACACACACCCCACCATACACACTGACTGTTTCTCTGTTCTTTGAACACACTGTGATCTTTTCTACCTCAGGGCCTTTAAATTTGTTATAACGTTTGCCTAGAATATTCTTCCTTCATATTTTCCCAGGTCTAGCTCATCTCCATCTTTCAGGTCCCAGCCAAAATGCCTTTGTGTGGGTATCAGTGTAGTTGGGGCTAAACGATGACCTGTCTTGGATACGGCACTAAGGAGCTCGGACATCATCCTGAAGGCAACAGGGGAGATTTGACAGAGTTTTGAGCAGAAGAGAGATTTGTTAGAGACAGAGCTTTAGATAAATCATTTTTGTGGTGTTTTGTAGGATGAATCAAAAAGGGACAAGATCGAAAGCAAGAAGACTAATTACAAGGCCATTGCAAAAGTCAAAATGAGATATGAAGATCAAAAATAATGATGGGGAAGACTGATTGAAGCACGACTTATGAATCAGTAAATGAATAAACATGCATAAACACACACACATGATTTTTGCACACATGCCTCAAACACAGAACATCCTTAGATCACAGCACAAGGAGAAAAGATGTCCAACAATGTGAAATGTGAAAATACGTGATGAGATCTGCACCTTGAAGGTTTCAATTGGGTTTTTGGATTTTAGGTCCACTCAGCATTGAGTGGGAACAGGAAAGAAGGACAGATCATCATTCCCTTCCTTTAATCTACACATGAAGAAGTCAGGTTTGCATCTGGAAATCAGCTCGTTATTGATCTTAACCTTGTTAATATTCATGAAGCTCTATCAAGAGGTAGGAGATTTTAACATGGTGGCCCCCCGCACTCTAAATCAATTCTCATTGATTTCAATAGGCTTCGTCCATCCAAACATTGACATTGCCCCCTCCCATGAAAACCTGTTCCCAAGGTCCTTTGGAACACATGAGTGGTACAAGAAGCTGGTCAGCCTTGCCTGCCATTGTCTGGACTTTGGGAGCACTCAGAGTGGAGAGAGATGATAAATATTTGAGCTGCATCTGCTCCTCTTTGGGGCTATGTGAGGCTGACTGTCTCCTAAATCCATTTAGCCACAAAGCTATGCTTCCCTCAAGTCCCAGCTACCCAGAGGGAAGATAGAGCCATTCCTACCTTTAGGTACATGTCAATTTCAGGACAAGGCTGATTTTTCCAAAAACTTAGATGCTACCTGTCCTTAAGGGCCTCTTACAAGTTCAGATGACAACCCATGCTGTCCGCAAATACAATTGAGTTCAGAGCAGAATCTCACAACCATACCCATAGCTCTGGTTCAGAGCATTTTACTCTCCTCAATCTGCCTAAGGAAAGGGCTGAGCCATTGCTCAGAGCAAAGGTTTCCTTTGAAGGGCTGGGAACCCAATTCAAGTGACTTTAATTTTGTTATATCTTTTCCTCATTTTTTCTTTTTTTTAATTTTTGTTATTAGATTTGTGTTTTACTTTATTAATGAAAGTATTTGCCTTATGTACCAGGAGAATGTCCAAATGGTGAGTTGTAAGGCAGCATTAGCTCCTGATCATACTACAGAAAGAAGAGTTATAACTGAACTTGGTAAAGCTTGTGAACACCAGCCACATGACAAGAAACTGAAGGTAGCTTCTGGCCAACAGCCTGCAGGAAAATGATTTCTGCCAACAAATACATAAGCAGATTCTTCCCCAGACGAGCCTCAGATGAGACTCCAACCCTGACTGACGGCTTGATTGCAGTCTCGTAGGAACCCAGCTGAACCCTGCCTACACTCTGTACCCACAGAAACTGTAAGATAATAAATGTGTGTTGTTCTAAGCCACTGAGATGTGATAATTTGATAGGCAGTAATACATAGCCAACAGCATGTTTGTGTAGTTTACATTGCTGAAAGCGTACCACAATTTAGTAGTTGAGATATCAAATATCAGGTCCACCAAGAATCAATTATCAAACTCCACTTATTAAGAGAGTTTGGTAGATACTTGGCACTGACTTTACATATTCTAATCCTCCCCAAACACTACGAGGTATATACAATCATTATCCCCATTTTTCAGATGAGGAGACTGAGCTACAAAGCAGTGAACTAGCTTTCCCAGTGCTACCCAGATTTATAATCATGGAGCATTGCTTCAAACTGGGTCTATCTAACTGCAAAGGATGCTCTTAAACACTGAACTGTCTCAGGTGCTAAAACCACACCACAGAGTGTGTGGCCCAAAAAACAGATCAGGTAGGCCTTTGCTTATGTAGATATTTGTGCTAGCCTTGAAGATCTAGGTATTATAGATGAGGAAACTGAGGCTCATGGCTTTCAAACGTTTCATCATAGGTCATCTACACTGGATGGCACCAGGATTGGAATCTGGGTCAGTTAACATCAAAGTCCATGCCATTTCTATCTCTTTCACTGCTTTCTTGCTCTGTATAAAAGTGTAGCCTGAACCTCCTCTTTATTTTTATTTATCATCCCAATTTAGCAAACTCCTCTGAACTGTTCTTTCGTGCATTCATCAAACATTTACTAAGCATTTGCTTTGTGTCAAGTACATTTCAGGCCTTGGAAATACAAAGATAGAATAGATAAGACAGCACCTTTGTGTATGTTGTACTGGAGATTATTCTAGCAGCCAAGGTTCATCTATGTCGTTTGCTGTTGTAACATGGTACCTGGAACTTAGTAGATGCTATTATTTTTTTAATCAGTGACTGTGCATGTTATTGGAGGGAAAGCCTCTTTTGCTCTTCTTGCTTTTGGCAGCTGCTCCTTTAACTCCACAGGGAGTGGTCCCTAAATATGCCACTGATTTTCACACCTCCAGACATTTTCCTATGATCCCTTTTCTCCCTTTCTACCCAGAATGCGCTCTCAATCCTTCTTTGCCTGTCTGCATAACTCCTGCTAACCCTTCAAATCCTTGGAATGACACCACCTTCTGCAGCAGGTACTCCGTCCTTTACCAGCATAATTAATCCTGCCTTGGTCACTTTTCCCCCAGCAATTTCACACATTTGATTAGAGCACCTAACATATTCCATTATGGTTATTAGTTTTCAAATTTCTTTCTTCTGTCAGGCCAAGAGTACTTTGCAAATCCAGCTCCCAACTCAGCACAGAGTAGCAGCTCAACGAATGTTGGATGAACTGAATTCAGTTCATTCATTCCACAAATATTTACAAATCCCATCCTCAGTGCCAGGAATGAGATTCAGGGATTCAGCAGTGAACGAAATACGCAAAAATCTCTGCCCACTTGGAGCTGATATTGTATCGATTCCACTTGAGATGCCAAGGTTCTATTGGATCCTGTTGGCCAGGTTTTAATTAGCTTCCTTTGTCCTGTCTTTCAGTCTGATGCCAGCCCCTGGCTACGTGACTTGGGATTTATTTTGGGAAGCCAGTTTTTGCAAACATCTCTCCAAGCCCTGGGAAATCTTCGAAAAGTCTTTAAATCGAGGAGACCATGTTGTTAACAGACATACCAGCACAAATCTGTCCAAGTGAAGTTGTCTTCTCAGAAGCAGCCCCTGCGGGAAGCCATGCTCTCAGTGAGGCTGCCAATGTCTGGCCTATTTTTGGACTCTTATTTTGGAGCTGTACATGGGATTTACAGCCCATTTGTGAACAGACTCAATGGGGGGAAATGTCCCTTTTCAAGGCTTCATTTGCCACTAAATAATGCCTAGCCGTGTTTCATAGATGAGACAGGGAATGAGCTCACCAATCCAGCTTTGTGGAAGCCAGAAGGAGAAAAGGAAAAACCAGAAATGCATGCAGGTGTGTTTACTAGGCAGTGATACCATCTCTTAGCAGATGTTACCCACACAGCAACCTATATCCTGATCAGTAACCTCTCTTCCCTGGTTACAGTTTATTTATCCATTCCCCACTGGTTGTCATTGATGTATTGATATGTATTGGTATTGATAGGATGTCCCTGATATATGTCACTGTTGCAGTTGGTGAATCCAACGTTCCTTATTCACATGCAGCACTTCCGAGAGTATTTGTGCACATGTGCAAAAGATTATTGAGGGTAAATACCCAGCAATTGAAGTTTCAGGTCATAAAGTGTGCACATAGGCAATTTGACCCGTTATTGCTAAACTGATCTCCAAATGAGATGTACTCACTTACAGTCATTCTGCAGTTTGTGAGAGCATCCCTTTCTTCACGTACTCAGCGAAAATCGGCATCACATAATGGGTGGGAAATGGTATCTCATTTTAACTTGGTATCTATGACTTATTAATGTGCTTGAGCATTTTTTCCTATATGCGTATTGGCTGTTTGATTCTCATATTCTGTGCCTCCTCTGTTTATATCCTTTGTCCATTTTTTTCTAGTGGAATATTTGTCTTTATATTATTGATTTATAGGAGTGCTTTCTATATTCTGGATAGAAACTTCTTGTCGGTTATTTATACAAATTCCGTTGGCATATGGGAGACTTTACTTCATTTTGTCAAAGTTATCAATTTTATCCTTTATGTTCTGTGTTTTTTGTTCATTATTTAAAAAAAAAACAACAACCTCTCTACTCCAAGATCATAAAGATATTCTCATAAATTTTCTTCCAGAAGTTCTATTATTTTGTATTTATTACTTGAAAATTTGATGTTTGTATATGGTCTAAAGTAGGGACAAAATGTTCTTTTTTTTTTTCTATAAATATAGCCATTTTCCCCACAGCATTTACTGAATAAAACATTCCCCCTCACTACAACTCTTTGTTATGCCGCTGCTGTTTTTCACCAAGTTTCTATGTGTGTTTAAGGGCTTTTTCTGCACTGTTCTGTTCCTTTGATTAACTTGTCTATCTCAGTATCACATTTACACTGCTTTAATTACCATAGCTTTAAAATAAATATTGCTGTATGGAACAGCAAGCACCCCGCTTCTTCACAAGTATCTTAGCTATCTCTGGACCTTTATTTTTCCAAGAATACCTTAGGATTAATTTTGTCAAGTTCCACCAAAAAGAAACAAACAAACAAAAACCTGTATGGATTTGATTCAATTTTCTTTGCTTTAAATTGACTTTGTTTTTCAAGAAAAGATAAAATATTCCTTTAGGGAAAGGAAGTAGGAGAGACACCTTTGGGTTTTAGGATATTGGAACCAGGAGTTTGCTTTGGTTCCTGTGCTACCATGAGAGACTTTCTCAGTGTCACCATCACATCCCCACCCTGGATGCCAGGCTGATGGGGTCAGCCGGCACGTGGACACATCTGCAGCTTGCCGCTGGGCTCCAGCTGCAGCGGTCCTGCCTCTCCCAGGGCCCAGCCCCAAACTGACTCTCAGTGTGACACCTCCCTGCCGAGGTCCTGAATCCCATTCAGCATCCCCCATCCTTGCCTCAGCTCATGCCCTCGCCTGCTCGCCCTTACAGTATCACATCAATGCCCTAATTATTCTCCCCAAGGTATCAAGCCCACCCATCCCCTCATCACACTGTTTCCAGACTGGTCTTCCAAAAAGTTGGTCATGACATCTCTCCAGAGATGCTGGGCGTGACTTCTCAGAGCTGGGCTGATACAGTAGCCATTCATTCTAAGGACCATTTAAATGTATGTCTTAATGAATTACAATTCAAAACAATAAAAATTCATATTAGACACGTTTCAAGAGCTCAGCTCCTCAGTAGCCACATACTGTTGCTATCACACCTCCATTTCTACCATCACAGAAGGTTCTAGCGGACCAGGCCACAGAGACTCCTAACATCTCTGGTTCCCCAGAGTAAGAGCCAAATGCTGTACATGACACCTGTTGCTCCTGCCCTCATAGCCCCCACCTGCCCATTTCTCTCCCTGCCTGCCTGCTTGGATTACCATCTGGACATTTTCTCAGCCTTCCAAGCACGTTAGACCTTCCTGATCTGGGCTCCGGGTCAGTCTGTCCCTGTAGCTTAGAAGGCCCTTCCTCCTCCAGCTTTTCTCTCTCCCAAGTCGATTTCTCCCTTCAAGGCTCTGCTTAAACATCACCGCACCTCTAACATCTCCTCCTCCCCAGCCTTCTTCTCGCAGCTTGGACAACCCACTACCTACATCTCTATGGCACTCAGGCTCTATGTTACTAAACTAAATTCACGCAGGACAGCGATTGTCCACACAGTTCCATATACCCTCGGATCCCAGCTCAGAGCCCTGCCCCTAGAAACTGTCAGTGCATAATTATGGAGCCTAGTTAAGCACAAACGTCCCCCCACCCCGCGTGTTAATCTGCTCGCTCCCAGCACCCCTCTGTCTTATCGCTCAGCCCCTGCCTGCCCCCAACCCCCTTTGCTACTCACTCCTTATGTTTAATTCCACTTAATTGCAAAATGGTCTGCTTGGCTCCCTGTGCCGCCAAAAGTGTTTGTGTAAACAGCAGAGAGATCCTGTTCATTATAAAGACTTCCTCACATTCATTGCAGCCAGTTCCGGTCTCCTCTGATTGTAGAGGAGATAGGACCAGCCACTTGGAGACAGGAAGGAGTTTATTGAAAGGGAACACAGCAGCCCTGAAGAGAGAAAGCAAGATATACACGTGGTGCATGGGGTACATGCTTCTGTGCCTTAGGAGAGACAGAGAGGGACAAGGAGAGATGGAGAAAGAGAGAGAGGAAGAAGAGGAAGAGAGCAGGAAGAAGAGCAGAGGCACAGAGCAAAGTCAGAATAGAGAGAGACCCAGACAGAGACTCGTAGCTGGAGGTAGACAGACAAAAGCAGTCCCAGGAGCATACCATCAGAGACGATGAGTGGAGGGTAAAGATGACCAAGCTGCTACATGCTTGTTCGCAGGCAGCACAGGTCACAACAGGCATGATGAATAGAGAGCGCTGACACACAGAAAGTTGGAAAAGCCCTCAAGAGATCAAATAGAAACCAAACTCAACTTCAGCCGCCAGAATCTTAAAGACCAGCAAGATCAACCCTGAATGTCGTTCATGTTTATCTCATCCTGCCCCTCTAAAAAGACCCAGAAAGAAGTTGGCGCTGTGGGCTGTGGTTCCTTTGGAGTTCCCTAGCTAGAGTTCTTAGCAAGAATCGGTGTCTCTGCTGTGAACAGCACCAAATTGAGGCTTTAGTGGAACAGGCAAAGTATGACCAAAGCTTTTTTTCCCTAAATTTGTGACTTCTGGAGTTTTCAGACTTTAGAATGTGCCAGATGAAATGATGCCTGGTCACTGGAGAGGGACAGCCTTTTAATGATAGTGAGAGGCTGCTTTCAAGCCACATAAGAAATCTTGTCCTATCTCTCTCCAGATTCCTCAAAAGTTTACTCTCAAGTTCTATCAGCTTAGGCATCAATCTGGGCAACTTGCTGCCTCATTTGCTCATCTGTTCACACACATTCATCAAATACCTCGTGTGGTTCAGCATCATGCCAGGTGCTTCAGTGGCAAATGACACAAACATTCCTTGCACCCATGGGGTTCTGTGTATAGTACGGACAAGCAGGCACTAAAGAAAGAATCATATAAATACGAACTGCACAAGAAATATGGATGTGAGCAACAAATTAAAAGAGCGTGGGGCCCCAAAAGAATTGAAAGCAGAGAATTCATCTTCATAAACTAGGGCTACCGTAACAAAATACCAAAGACTGGGTGGCTTCAACAACAGAAATTTATTTCTCACAGTCCTGGAAGCTGTAATTCTGAGATCAGGATGCCAGCATGGTCAAGTTCTGGTGGGACCTCTCCTCCTGGCTTGCAGATGGTTGCATTCTCACTGTGTCCTCACATGACAGAGAGGAAGCTCTGTGCCTCTTCCTCTTATTCTAAGGGCACTAGTCTCATTATGGGAGCCCCACCCTTATGACCTCATCTAAACTTTATTACCTCCCAAAGGCCCCATCTCCTAATATCATCACATTGTGAGCACACAATCATTCAGTCCCTAACAGAATCAATAAGATGCTTATACATGAATGTTCGTAGCCCTACAATAGCCAAAAGGTGGAAACTACCCAAATGCCCATCACAGAATGAATGATAAACAAATTATGGCATATACATACAATGTAATATTCCACCTTAAAAAGGGATTAAGTACTGATGTATGCTACAACCTGAATGAAATTGAAAACACCATGCTAAGTGAAAAAAATACAGTTACAAAAGGTCACAAATGCTATGATCCGACTTATATAAAATACCCAGAATATGTAAATCCATAGAGACAGCACACAATAGGTGGTTTTCAAGGTCTGAGAAGAGGGGCAATGGGTAGTAACTGCTTAATGGTTACAGTGTTTCCTTTTGGGGTGATGAAAATATTCTAGAACTAGATAGAGGTGGTAGTTACACAACATTGTGAATGTACTAAATGCCACTAAATCATTCGCTTTAAAAATGGTTCATTTTATGTTATGTGATCTTTACCTTAATAGAAAAAAAAAAGGTGGCCCTAAGAAATGGAATATTATGGAATGACCTAATTTAAACTGAAAGCCAAGGAAAGGCAACTCTGAGGAAGTGGCAAGTGTATGAAACTTAAAGGATGAGTAGAAGTTAGTAGGGGGAATAGTGGAGGCAGCAGGATGTGGGCAGAGTGAATAATATCCAGGAAAGCCATCGGGCGAGAAAGAGCTGATTGGCACATTTGAGAATGAGAAGGGAGCCAGGGTGGCTGGAGGACAGAGAGCAAAGGAAACTGAGGCCGGAGGTAAAAATCAGACAGTCAGTGGCATATCTTTATGGGCATTTTGGGTTTTGGGTTTGGCTGGAGGACAGAGAGCAAAGGAAACTGAGGCCGGAGGTAAAATCAGACAGTCAGTGGCATATCTTTATGGGCATTTTGGTTTTTGGGTTTTGGGTTTAGCATTGATGGGCATGGAAAAGAGAAGTGACATGATCTGGTATACATTTAAGAGCAATCTGGCTGCTTTGAGAAGAATGGATTGGAGGTAAACAGAAATGGTATCAGGCTCTTGATTAGAATAAATCTCTCCTTCTCCCTCTCTCTCTCCTTTTCTTTTCTTTTCTTTTTTTTTTTTTTTTTTTCTTTTCTTGTTTCTATATATGAACAGAATCTGGGCTGAGTTTAGAATTCTTACATCTCAGCTTTTTTACCATGAAAGTTCTGTAGATGTTACTCCATTTTTTCCTAACATTTCCGGTGGCAGAAAAGAAGTCTGGAGCTGACTGGATTTCTCATTCTTTCTATTTCTTATGTTCACCTTATTCTTTCTTCCTTTTTCCTTAAGATTAAAGCAAAATTATCAAGATGTAGCTAGGTATTTCACTCATGCTCACACTATGGCTTTTCCAAGGAATCTATTTTTTTGGCTCAGAAAAGTTTCTTCTATTACATCTTTGATTTCTGCTTTCTTCTTTTTCTTCTGGGATCTTTTTCAGAAACAAATTAGATCTGTTCCATCTCCATTTTTGTCTCCCACTCCTAGTCTCTTTTTACTCATCACCATCCTTGTTCTGGCTCTTTCCTCCGCATTCCAGGCACTCTTAATCCATTCCTGTTCTGCATCACATATTTAACCATTGCAGTGCTGCCTTTTCTTTTTAGGATTCCTAAAACATGTACTGAATTCTGTCCTTACATCCCTCTCTCTTAGGTAATTTAGTTTTCTTTTTTTACACTGCCTACATTTTGCCCATCTCTGTTTTCCCTTAAATCTTATTATTCCGCTTCTCATTTCTGTTTTCAGAGACCCTGATTTCTACCACAGTATTGAAAACACAAGAAGGCATTCTTGACGTTGTCTTTGTTTCTTACATCCTTTGCGTATTGCATGCATTTTCTCAATCTTTTGTAATCTGAAATGTTTCACAGAGCTGATGTTGCTGCTTTAGATATTCATCATTAAGCCATGGGATGTGTAAGCAGGGCTGGTGTTTTTCCATAAACATTTTGAGTAAATTGTCTTTGCTTCCCCTTCTGGTTCCCTTTGGTTGTTCTTGGCTTCACAGATCTCCAACTGGAGGGCTTCTTCGGTGTAAATTTATAACACTCTCATTGTTATTGAGCAGCCGGAGGGGAGTTGGGAGGAAGCATGAGCTGTGAGCAGTGTTCACAGGAATATTTATCTCTGCAGCAATTCTTTCCATGCCTGGTGAAGCTGTTGTTGTTCTTGGTTCTGTGTTTTGCATTCACATTTTATTTGGCACACCCTCTACTCCAGTATAAACTTTGGCAATGCCCAGGCTCCTTCCTGGTGCTACTGCTTGACACTTGGAGGAAATGCCTCTATAACCCCCTGAGAGGGCTTTCTTTGATGTAGCAGCTACTTGATGTTGGGTCTTCTCAGTGCCCCAGGTTTCAGAAGCTTCTGATCTTTTTCAGTGCAGGTCACAGAGCCAAGGTACCACCAGGGGAGCTTCCCTCACCTTCAACAAATCCTACTCCTAATTAGGAGAACTTAAGGTTTTCCCCCAGGCTATCCACCCAATGCTTTCCATGATGCACAAGTCCTCACTATTGTGACCCCTTTTTTCTTCATGCGGCCACCACATCAATCCTGGATTCTCAAAGTGCTACTGTCAAAATGATGCTGATCCTTGAAGTTCAAGTTAAGCCCAAATTAGGTCATCCTCTTCCACGTGGCTTATCCATGCACCCAAGTCTTACTCCTCCAGATAAGTGCATAAGATTCTATCAGAGGCCCTGTTTGTTACTTGTGATACTGAGACAGGACATAGATGGGCCCCAGGATGAACAGTTTCTCCCCTGTGGACAGAAACTCCATAGTAGCAGAAATTTCATAAAAGCAGGATGATGGAGGAGGTTGGGCCATGTCCAGATTAGAGATAAAAGACCACATTTTCCTCGTTCTCAAAGTCAAGGAGACCTTCCCGACTACACTTTCACAGAAAGGTTCCTTGGAAGTCAAAAAAGGAGGGGGCGCCACCTCACAATAAGTGCTGTCAACTACGCATATGTCTCTTCATTATAATCCATCTTGACTAAGAGATGCACTCACACACATGGGAAGACCCTGAGATATACCAAATGCGGACTCAGAACCAGGCAAAGCAAGATGATTGGTCAAAGGAAACCCAGAAGAAATGCTCCATAAAAGTGATTCAAACTGCCACAAGGGTGCGACTCTCGCTCTGAGCTCGCTCCTACATGTCTATAGGATACGTGTCTATCCACACGTACAGTACCCTTTCTCCTAGTAAACACTTTACTTGTTTCACTACTTTCTGTCTTTGTGGGAATACTTTTCTGCAAAGCTGACTGGCCAGGGCCTTGTCACTAGCCACTGGTCCCTGGTGGTCTGGTGGCTAGGATTCAGTGCTCTCACTGCCACTGCCTGACCTCAATCTATGGCCGGAAACCAAAACCCTACTTCAAGTCACTGAAGGCTGAGGCCACCCAAGATCAATATGAATGCTCTTTTCTAGGAAAGAGTTATAAGTTGAACCTTTGGTGTCTTCCTCAGTTCAATGCCTTCTGCACTATGTCTACCCAAACTTTCTCAGTCCTCCATAGTTATATTGGGTCATTCCTTAGTTTTCAGTTCTCCCCTGCCCACTCCTTCCCTTTGTTATTTCTTCAGTGGGGATTTGACCTGAGGTGGGGTAGAGAGTTTAAAAATAATTTAAGAAGAGATATATGTGTGTGCTCACACTGACATCTAACCCAAACATCTGGGACTTGGAGTTACTTGATGGATCTTGCTGCAATTGTGCTAGCATCATATCTGTCTTAAGGTAACAGTATGTACTGGTGAGCATCTGTGCTGGGTGTATGGCCTAAGGCAACAATATTCAGTGTGTTCAGATGAACATATAAATATAACTCTCCCAATACGCAGACTTACTGAACAAACACAAAAGCTACCAAACTTAGAAAAGAAAAATTCCCACTTGGACCCATTTAGGCAATTAAATGTCTTTTTACTTTCCTTTTGCACCACAAATTTAGATAGCATATGAATCAAATATTTAAGGATTTAAAAGTAAATAGAGAAACTAACAATGGCTTTAAAAGGGTTTAAAGATGATTAAAAGACTATTAAAATGTACGCCAAAGTAAAAACTAAAGTAACACATTACTGGCGATTCTTACGCTCTGCCTGTGTTGCTTATTTTTTGGCAGGTAGCAGAGAGGCAGAGTTAAACTAATCTTCATTGTTTTTAAGGTGCAAGTGTTTCCTACAATAAACAAGCATAGATGACTTTAATAACTATAAAACAGGGAGAAAAATGAGGATGAGGGACGCTGTTGTTCACCTAACAGGATAACCATATTGCTGATCACATTGAGAGCAGGCATATTTTCATCTATTTCAAGGCTAAATATTCAACCTGATATTATCCCCCCTCCTTTCCTGTTGTGTTCCGGCAAAATGGAATAAGACATTTGGGACCCAGGGAACAGTCCGTTATGAGTATTTGGCAAATGTGACCAGGAACTTGGAGAGATGGCCAGTCTGACTTAATGACAAAGAAATAACAAATTAATATATAAAATTGTACAAAGAATCATAGCCATTTTCACAAGAGGCAGAACTACACTAGACCCTCCTATGTATTACTTACTCTCAGAACTTGTTTCCATTTTTCTTTGGGCTCTTACTTCTTGTAAAATATTGAATATAGGGGTGTAGGTATATAGTCTAGGAAAAAGAAGTCCACTACATAATGAAGACAGTGAGAAATATCTGATGGTGTTGTTTTTTTCATGTGGTTGATAAAATATGATTTTTGTGCATACACAAGGATTAGGGTTAGTGGTGAAAGTCTTGCATTTTATTGTCTCTGAAGTAGGGCTGTGAAAGCAACCTAAGTGTCCATCAACAGATAAATGGATAAAGAATATATGGTATATATATATATATATATATATATATATATATATATATATATGAATACTATATATACATATATATAGGAATACTACTCAGCCATAAACAAGAATGAAATTTTGCCATCTGCAACAACATGGATGGACTTGGAGGGTATTATGCTAAGTGAAATAAGTCAGACAGATGACAAATACTGTATGATATTACTTATATGTGGAATCTAAAAAATACAACAAACTAGTAAATATAACAAAAAAGAAGCTGACTCAGATATAGAGAACAAACTAGTGGTTACCAGTGGGCAGAGGGAAATGGGGAGGGGCAATAGAGAGGTAGGGGATTAAGAGGTACAAGCTATTAGGTATAAAATAAGCCACAAGGATATATTTTACGACATGGGGAATATAGCTAATATTTTATAATAACTATAAATGGAGTATAACCTTTAAAAATTGTGAATCACTATATTGTACACCTGTGACTTACATTGTACAACAACTATACTTCAATTTTTAAAAGTGGGCTGCGAAATATTTTCCTCTTGATTTTCTTAGGGTATGTCCAAGAAGCACACATGTCATGACATTCTGTCCTGATGCTCTTATTTTAATAACAAACAAAAATCAATGCCACCTTCTCCCAGACCAAATGGGCAGTTGTCAGAATGGTGGTATAATTTCTGCTGAAACATTCGAGTTCTTCATTGTTGCTTTATTTAAAACCCTCCTTCCTTTAGAAAATGTCTGCTACTGTGCTGTGTGGAAAATGGTGATCATCCCTTTTCCTCCTCCTTGGACTGGACTATGGGAAGTTTGTGCTCAGAAGAAGTGGGGTCCTGTCCATCTTCCATCAGGCAAACAGCCTGAGCAATGATTATTTATTTACAGCAGCTAATACAATTGGTGGTAACGACTTCATAGGCAACCTCTAAGTGCAGGCAAGATGAAAAATTTACTAAATTGGAGAATAAAAATGCATAAGAAAATGTACAGAATCAATATTTCATGGCCTTTGCTTTACCTTGCTGTTCACAAATCTCTACCCGAGTTCTCATTAATATTTAAAGCAACAGTCATGCGACAAGTTCAAACTCTGGGTTATTTCACATTAGTTTAGCTTTAGAGGAGTTTTGTTGTTGTTTGTTTCATAAAGTCATGAGGAGCTGAGGAAGGGGGACACAGGAAGTCGTTTAGCCAGGTGACTCTAGCTTTGCTTCTTTTTTTTTCAAGCAGGAAGACAAAATGATGTCTGACATTCATAAAAAGGTTGTTTTAGTCATTCTACTTCTGAACTAAGCCTTAGCAATCTTCCTGTTCAATCCTGTGCCAGATTTAAAAGATTATTTTTAAAACCTTGGAAAGCCAATTATTTTGTCAGAAATCAAACATTTATTCACTCGTTAGTATGAGCTAAGCTCTAAGCAATATACATAAAACTTAATTGTCCTAAAGCTGCTCAACATCACTAGTTATTAGAGAAATACAAATCAGAACTACAATGAGGTATCACCTCACACCAGTTAGAATGGGCATCATCAGAAAATCTATAAACAACAAATGTTGGAGAGGGTGTGGAGAAGAGGGAACCCTCTTGCACTGTTGGTAGGAATGTAAATTGATACAGCCACTATGGAGAACAGTATGGAGGTTCCTTAAAAAATTAAAAATAGAATTACCATATGATCCAGCAATCCCACTACTGAGCATATACCCTGAGAAAACCATAATTCAAAAATACACATGCACCCCAATGTTCCTTGCAGCACTGTTTACAATAGCCAGGTCATGGAAACCCATCGACAGACGAATGGATAAAGAACATGTGGTACATATATACAATGGAATATTACTCAGCCATAAAAGGAATGAAATTGTGTCATTTGTAAAGATGTGGATGGACCTAGAGTCTGTCATACAGAGTGAATTAATTCAGAAAGAGAAAAACAAATATCATATATTAACGCATATATGTGGAATATAGAAAGGTGGTACAGATGAATGGGTTTGCAAGGCAGAAACAGAGACACAGATGTAGAGAACAAACGTATGGACAGCAAGGGGGGAAAGTGGGGTGGCGAGAGGTGGTAGGATGAATTGGGAAATTGGGATTGACATATGCACACTAATATGTGTAAAATAGATAACTAATAAGAACCTGCTGTATAAAAAATAAAATAAAATTCAAAATAAGAAAAAAGAAATATGAACATTTTGTGAGAAAAAAAAAAAAAAACTTGATTGTCCTGGAGAAGAACCGTAATCCCTAAATTCTCCATGTTTCCATGAATTTATGAAATGACACTCAGTGAATAAGCAGCTGGGTTAACAGACACACAATTGACGCAGTCTGGATACTGAAGGCAGAACATCTTTTGTGTGTGGTGTAAGTTTTGAGTAAATGCAGACAGAAGGATAGCAATTAATAGGTCCTTTCTCGATGCTTTACCAAATACTTAAAGGGACATTGGCATAAAGTTCATAAAATCTACAAAATGTTACATTTATATCCAATGATTTCCTCGTTTTTGTTCGCTAATTTGTTTGCTTTGGGTCAGTACACAAGGAATTTGGAACTTAGTAATACAGCATTCATTTCACTACTTACCATTAATCTAAAGTCCCTAAACTATTTTAACTTACTACTTTGTCAAGATATGGGCTTGGATTGCACATGGATACAACTGGAATGAGAAAAAGAAACAGTCCTGTTGCTAAAGAGAGTCTTGAGGACCACCCAGAAACTGCTTCTCAGTGAAGCATTATTCATCAGAGTGTCAAGTATGTGAGGATTTGTGAAGGTTTTGTATCCATGTTTAGAGATTATTTTACATATGGATGCCTTGGGTCCTCTAAAGAAACCTAACTCTGACCAGTGCACAAATAAATACCACAAAGCAAGAGTACAAGATGGCCAACAGCCTTTCTGTTTGGGTCTTGAATTATTTCTAATCCCTGTGAGTCAAAAAGCATTAACTCTATGGTTTCAATGTTCCCCATGTCACATGTTTATTGTCTTCTAATCTAAGCCTGAAAATGGATGTTTTAGTGAAAGTTAGAAATCTATTCAAAGATTTAGAGTGATAGCACAATAATCCCAATGTAAGTTTTGTTGCTAATCATATGCATTTCCATTTTAAGCTCAAGCCAGTGATAGGAAGAAAAGGTGAGAGGTAGGATGCTAAGACCACTAAAAAAGCACCAGAAACACCTTTTGAAGTGTTCTACCCTACATATAATAAATTCAAGTTGTGGCACAAACTCAAGTAGTTTAGTATATGGGTGGTAGAAGACAGGTAATTGAGGGTGTTTCAGGCTTGCTTGCCCAGCCCAGACCTCTGGATCAGAATCTACTCTTAATTTCCTTATCAACTAATTGAGGCATAAGTCACATCCATTTAAAGTGTAAAATTTAATGCATTTCGGCAGTCATCTACACACATGAAACCACCCTGACTATCAAAACCCTAAAAAATTCCATCACTTCAAAAGATCATGCCCCTTTTCAGTCCTTCCTTCCTTCTGCTCTGGCCCCAGGTAAACATTAGTCTGATTTTTTTGTCACTATGGGTTAGTTGACATTTTATATAAACAGAATCACAGTATATGCTCCCCTTTGGGTCTGACTTTTTTCACTGGGAACAATACTTTTGAGATTCACCATGCTGTTGACCTTATTAGTAGCTCATGGAGTACTATTTCATGATGTGTATGTACTTGTTTTGTTTCTCCCTTCACCAACTGATGTCTATTTAAGTTGTTTCCAGATTTTTGACTACTATGAATAAAGCCACTATGAACATTCATTGTTACATCTTTGTGACAACATTTTTTGGGGGGTAAATACCTAAGAGTGGAGTGGCCGGATCATATGCCATGTGTATGTTTAACTTTTAAGGAAATACCAGTTTTCCAAAGTGGTTTTACCATTCTACGTACCCGCTAGCAGTGTATGTGAGAGGGGGTTGAACCACACCCTCAATAACACTTGGTATTCTTCTTCACCTCATTAATTTTTGTTATTTCCAGTGCTGTGTGGTGGTACTTTTTGGGGGTCTGCATTTTCCTGCTCACTAATGATGTTGAGAGAATCTGCATTTTGACAAGATCTATCACGTGCTTTACATACACAGTAAAGTTTGAGTAGCATTGATGTGGAGAACTTGAGCAGACAGAGAAGGTTCAGCGTAAGTGCTAGTAGAGGCCATGATAAGATCCGGGAACTATGGTAAACTCAGTGATGAGTGATGACCACACATTAGTGGTGACTCCAATCTGCATGGTTGGGTACTTTCTACAGCAGCGTAAGAAGTGAACTGGCATGTGGTAGGCTTCTGTAATTGATCATTTATTTCTTAAACTCACATTTTCCTCCTTATTTTGGAAAACAGAGATAGTTTAAAGAGGAAGAAAACTAAAATTTTCTATAAATCTGTGATGTAGATGTAATCTTTTTATCTATAGCTTTGATACTATATTAATTTCCTATTGCTGTTATAACAAATTACCATCCACTATCTTATTATCTTACAGTTCTGGAGGTCAGAAGTCTGAAAATGAGCCTTATGGGGCTAAAATCAAGATGTTGGCGGGGCTGAGTTCCTTCTGGAGTCTCCAGAAGAGAATCATAACTTGCCTTTTCCAGCTTTAAGAGGCTGCCCACATTCCTTAGTTCATGGCCCCGTTCCAGCAACAGCATCACTCTAACCTCTACTCCCTTTTCTGTCACATCTGCTTCTTTGCTTTTGACTGTCCTACCTTTTTTCTTTCATTGATAAGGACCCCTATGATTACATCAGGCTCACCCAGATAATCCAGGATAATCTCTGATCTCAAGACCCTTGATTTAATCACACCTGCAAAGTCCCTTATGTCATGTAAGGTAGCACATCTTTGGGGACCATTATTCTGCCTACCATGCATGCATTTCTTTCCAAGCATATTTTTCTACCTAGTATGACAGTATTTAAATACATATTAAATCAGGATGATTTGAAAATCTTCTCTCCCCTTCCTTATAAGGAGAAAAGCCATTTTTATGGATAGAGAGGAAGGCTGAAGAAGCCGAGAGAAAGTCAATTAATCCACAGGATAATAATACATAGCAATAATAACAGCAAGAATAATAACAGTTAACAATTATTTAGTTCTTTTTTTTAAATAAATTCATTTATTTATTTATGGCTGTGTTGGGTCTTCGTTGCTGTGTGCAGGCTTTCTCTAGTTGTGGTGAGTGGGGTCTACCCTTGGTTGCGGTGCGCAGGCTTCTCATTGCGGTGGCGTCTCTTGTTGTGGAGTACGGGCTCTAGGAGCGTGGGCTCCAGTAGTTGTGGTGCATGGGCTCAGTAGTTGTGGCTCGCGGGCTCTAGAGCACAGGCTCAGTAGTCGTGGCACACAGGCTTAGTTGCTCCGCAGCATGTGGGGTCTTCACAGACCAGGGCTCAAACCTGTGTCCCCCGCATTGGCAGGCGGATTCTTAACCACTGTGCCACCAGGGAAGCCCCAATTATTTAGTTCTTAAGCCAAACAAAATTCTATGTATTCATACATACTGACTAATTTAATCTTTAAAAAACGCTGCATGCTCTGGAATGTTTGTGTCCCCCCAAAATTCATATGATGAAATCTTAATTCCCAGGATGATGGTATTAAGATGCAGGGCCTTTGAGAAGTGCTTTATCATGAGGATGGAGCCCATCATGAATGGGATTAATACTCTTTTAAAAGAGGCCACACAGAGCTCCCTAGCCCCTTCCTGCATGTGAGAATACAGCAAGAAGTTCTATAAAACAGGAAGTGGGTCCTCACCAGCACCAACTCTACTGGTCTCTTGATCTTAAACTTCCCAGTCTCCAGAACGGTGAGAAATACATGTCTATTGTTCATAAGCCACCCAATTTATGTTACTTATGTTATAGCATCCCAAACAGACTAAGACAAACCTCATGAGGCTCTGTGTTAGTTATCATTCCCATTTTACAGGTGTGTAACTGAGGCACGGAGAGATTAAGAAACTCACCCAAGATTCTACAGCTAGGCAATTTCAGAGGCAGGATTCAAACCCAGGCTCTGTGGTTAAAGTGTTCATTTTTTTTAATGCACTGGGTTAGTCAAAGTTCTTCAGAGAAACAGAACCACTGAAATATATATATATATATATATATATATATATATATATATATATATATATATATATAGAGAGAGAGAGAGAGAGAGAGAGAGAGAGAGAGAGAGAGAGAGAGATTTATCATGAGACTTGGCTCCCAAGTTTATGGAGCCTGAGAAGTCCTATGATTTGTCTTCTGCAAGATGGTGGCCCAGAAAAGCCAGGGGTGTAATTTAGTCTGAGTCCAAAGGGCTGAGGACCAGGGAAGCCAACAGTGTAAATCCCAGTCTGAGGGCTGGAGATGATGAGATGAGATATCTCAGCTCAAGCAGGTGAACAGGAAACAAAAAATGGCAGATTCCTCCTTTCTCTGCCTTTTTGTTCTATCTGGGTTCTTCAAGGGGTTGGATGACACCCGCCCACATTGGGAAGGACAATCTGCTTTTTACTGAGAGCACAGATTCAGATGCTAATCTCATCCAGAAACACCCTCACCAGCACATCCAGAAATAATATTTAATCTGGGCACCTTTTGGCTCAGTCAAGTTGACACAAAATTAACTGTCACAATTTGACATGGCAATAACTGGAAAAAGATGAAAACAAGACAGAGGTGGAGAAGGATGGAGGAGGTTAGAGGGGTAAATGATGGCAGGGGCAGAGATGTTTATATGAAATTGGACTATCTTAGAGGTAAATAGAAGAGAAGGAAGAATAGTTTAGCTAGCTACTGGAGGCACTTGGATTTGGAAGAAAGCTATTGAAAGGAGGGCTTTAAGGAATTTTTCCCGTATGATGAGCAGTGGACCTCTTTGCCTAGTGTCCCAGCGAAACCATTATAGAGGTCCATACTACCTGTCAATGCATTTGAGGTTAGCTGTAGCTTTGTCTCGTTTTGTTTTCTGTTTGATACTGTAGATATTTTGCTGAGGTGAGCTTCAAGGTAAAAGAAGGGAGGACTAGTTTATCTCAGGGATCAGCTCTGGTTATTGTCTCTGCTGCTTTTGATTCACTTCCTGTTTTTGTTTGTTTTTTTTTTGTTTGTTTTCTTTTGAATGTTACAACAGGAGCGTTTTCCTGTAATAAAAATATTTTTCAAAAATATGACTTGAATGGCCGCCTAACATTTGTCATCTGAATGCCTCATCACAGTTTGTGTGAGCGACAGTAATTGTGCAGGGCCGGGATGAATGGCCTCATCAAAGAGCAGGCTGTCCTTGCAAATCAGGGTGAGGCTCCTCCCCCTGTGCCCAGTTCAGAGAGTTCTCCAGCCTTGCAGTGTATCTGGAGCAAGGTATTTTCTGAATAGGAGGTTGGGGGAGAAGTAGTGACTGCCATGCAGCACTTACTGCTTGTTCCCTTCCTTCTCTGGGGCAATAAGATGGGCTTTTTCTCTCTCAGGGTCATGATCTGAAGGTTGTACACAGTGTCCGTGTTGTCAGAAAAGGCACACATGGGACTTTGTATGGGACTTGTCTAAGCTTCAGGACAATTATAACTGAACTAACTTCCCTTGGGAAAGAAAAGGTGTCAGATGAGTAACCCCAAACCAGACATTCTCAGAAACAGAAATAAAGTAACCTGGTCACCATCCATATTTGCATTCTCTTGCATGATTTCAATAAATTATCTTTTTTCATCGTCATGAGAAACCCGTGAGGGAGATACTATCCCTATTTTATGAACAAGGAAACTGAGACTCAGAGATTGTTGCCTAAGCTCACATGATAAGTATGTGGCAAGTTGGGCCTCAAGCTCAAATCTGTTGGGTCCCAAATTCCATACTCTTGACCTTGGGTCTGGTGCCACTTGCATCAGGGCCTGATTTGAAAGACATGCAAGCATAATTTATGATGTGCCTGTGCTGCTCAGATCAGGGCTCCCCAACTCTTCCCATCATCCCCCCAAACCTCCATTTCCAGGGGGTAAATCTTTGCACCACAACACCCCACCAAGGACCAGCATCCTCCTTGAGTGGAAGGGCAGTCTATAGACCCTACCACCTGGGCAACTACTGCTAGCCCTTCTCTGCCAGGCCTCTTCTACTTTCCCCATCTGTAAGAGGTCCAGGGTCCTGCCCAGTCTGGCTTTAAGTTTTTGTGCACCATACCAATCACAACCACACCCTCATCAGCTCACGTTTTAAATCTATTAATACGCATTCTGCTTTGGTATTTAGAAATGGTTTGCAGGATAGATAAAAAATATTAGGCATTTTTTGTTGTTAACATTTTAATAGCGCTCACTTAATTTCAAATAAAAATTTTTATTACTCACATGTTCTGTAGCTGTATGCTTTTCAATATTTTTTAATTTTCAGAATTGATTATAAATTGTGTTCTTTATGACTAGAGATGGTAGCCAATGCTCATTAAGAAGGTTGTATTGTATCTTATCTGTATCGTAAATATGACAAGAAAAAAATCCAATATCATTGCACTAGAAGTCAAGAGTGCCAAGATCTTAGGAAAAAGTGGCAATCACTTATTACTTATTATAATTCATTAAGCTGGTAGGAAATATTTAGATAGTTAATTGGCATTTAACAAGATAGCTATAGTGAGTAAATGAGACATTAAGTTCTCTTCTTAAATGCCCATTAGGTTTGCTTTAGAAATTAATTGATATCTAATTCATCTGCTATCAACTATTTTACCCTTTGCCAGCTGAGAAGTTCAACATATTCATGATAAATAGAGGTAAGAGAAAGGGGAACTTAGACTTACTGAGTTCTGCATCAGCCTAATTTAAAAGACAAATGTCTTCATGGTCCCATCAAAGGGGCATCATAGCTGGGTTTAGAGGGAGAAGACTTCTGACCACATGCTCAACTGGACCTGTCCAAACCCTCAGCATCAAAGGTCGATAGAAGGACGGTGAACAAGCAACACATTGAAGGAGCCAGAAGACCCTTCAGTGAGGAACAAGTAAGATATCTGCATGTGTTCAGAGTAAACACATCTAAATGGCATTCAGAAATGGTTGTGGATGACATGGAGTGGGCAAGTGGGTTGTTCATAAATACCTGAGGGTCAGTCCTTGGGAACATGGGGGAGAAATGTTTTCTGTTCCTCTAGACAGTAGAGCAGTGGACTAAAATTATACTTAGTGGACAGGAAGAGCTTCCCAGATTGCCCTTCAAGGAAGGATTCACTGCCCCAAATGCTGGGATTGCAGCCAACAGATTATCAACTTCTTCAATTGTCTCCTCCTTCAGGGTTTACCTCTGCTGCTGAGAGCTGCCCCCAACAAGGGCACACTCTTCCTGGGACGGTCCCCAGCCAGAGAAGGATTACAGGAGGCATAATTTCGCCCCCACCGTGGGACAACTCTAATGGGCCACATAGGCTCCAAAGAGACCCCCAGAATTGGCCAAGGCTTTGTTGGTGCATCACGGTTCACACCTTCCCTTTGCCCAATCCTGCTTCTGTTCCTTCCCTTCCATAGGTATTGACTCCCTGTAAATATCCCACACACCAAATGGTCTCACCGTCTGCTTTTGGAGAACATAATTTGTAGTGTATAAGGAAGGATGAGGGTGTTTTTGTCCAATATAAGTGCTGTTACTGCTTTGCCCCCATATGATGGACCATTAGGTTCCCTCAAGTCCTCCCACAACTATTTCTGGGAGTCACCAAGTGGTGTTTCATGGGCATTCCCTGTGACCATGGCAGAGTTTCAGCTCTCTTTGACCTTTCCTGTTCTGTCTATTGTTGTTGCCTCTTCCTGAAGTTAAGTTGCCTCCTTATGGCCACATTTTCTCCTGTGGCAGAAATTGCCAGCTGATCACTTAATCTATGTTCTTCTTTCAGGCAAAGAACTATACTACATGCCCAGCATGCCTTGCAGTCAAGTATGGTCATGAAATTGAAGTCTAGACAATAGAATGTGGGCAAATGTGATGTGTGCCTCTTTCCGTCTTGACCACATCTCACAATTGATCCTCCGAGAGCTCTCCTCCTCCACTGGCTGAACGCAATGACTCCAAGACCCAAGATAGAGGAAGCCTGGGTCTCGACTTTTGGTCAACATGGAAGGTCTCCCTCAGGTGAGGGATACCCATTGCCTTAGTGAGAGAGGAACTTCTATTTTCTTAAATCACTGAGATTTGATTGTTTATCAGTTATAACAGCCAGATTTGGCTAAAGTAAGATAGCTCCCATCAGACTCCACTGCCTAAGGCCAAGGATGCTGCTGAGAACTTCTGCCACCTCTGTGGACACTTGTATTTCCTGCTGATCAACACCCCTGCTACTGATGAGACACAGAAGACCTAAGGTCTCAAAATTACTCCATGTTCTCAATACAAAGAATTCAAGGACAGTTTTTAAGAATTTGGTGAGAATGTGTTTCCCTCTGTGTCATTATGCTTTGATGAATGAGCCTCAAAGTAGTGCTAGTCATACCCTAATACTGAATGTCTTGAACCGGTTCTTTAGAATTCAATTAAAGCAAATATTCCTCTCCATGGGAGGCTGACTCAAGAGGTAAATAGGATCAACAGTAAGCTCTACTCAGAATTTCCCCTTCCCTTTTAGCAACTAGACTTTGGGTTTGAATCATGCTCACTATTCCTGACTCTCTCTTCCTTCATCTTGAGTTTCCCCCATGAGGCTCCTTAGTCAGCCCTCACTGTAAGCAGACTTCTGAAGGACTGACCTCACCAAGTTAGGTCTCCATGAGGGCAGAGATCTCATGAGCATCTTTCACCATTATATCCCCAGTATCTGAAACAGTTCTTGGTGCACAGAAAATATGCGATGATGTTTGTCGAATGGGTAATGAATGTGTGACATTAAGTAAAGAGTACCACTTATGATCCTGAGAGACCCTTTACAGGTTCTGCACTATGATCAGTCTTGGGGAAGAAAGTGTCAAGCAATAGAGTTTGTAGGATAGACAATCTTGAGAATTCGGTGTTTCTGCTGCACTCAGCCCTCTCAGACACCCAGCCTGATGGCCATCAGTGATGGTCAACTTCTTTTTAAACAAACTTTATTTTCACTGAAACAAGAAAATAGATATAACCTCAAACCATAAATTATGAAGCATACTAGCCCAATACTGTAAAATCTGTACCACAGAGAAATGAGAAGTTGACATCTCACATTTCTCCCCAGACCTTGAGCATAGAACATATGTTTTGTAGAAGTAACAATTAAAGTGTTAAGAGCCTAAGCCAATGGTTCTTGGATTAGTGTCACATGGTCTAGGGAGGTAGTTAGGTTTCTAGAGCAGAGAATACATCCTTCTAGAAACTTCCAGGGAGGCTCTGAAGAAAAGACACTATGGAGACACACCAATTACATTCTCTCTTACCAGCTTCCCAGATGAAGAAGCTGCCAGAGACGGGGGGAATACATCCTTCTAGAAACTTCCAGGGAGGCTCTGAAGAAAAGACACTATGGAGACACACCAATTACATTCTCTCTTACCAGCTTCCCAGATGAAGAAGCTGCCAGAGACGGGGGGTGGGGGTGGGGGACAGTGGGGGTGGTGCGTAAAGTAGACAAGAAGCAGCACAGAGTTTCTATGTCAAAGCCTTGCTACTCAGTGTCGTCTCAGGACCCTCAGCATGTGATGGTTAATTTTATGTGTCAACTTGTCTGGCCATGGTACTCAGGTATCTAGTCAAACACTACTCTAGATGTTTTTGTGAAGGTATTTTTGAATGAGATTAACATTTACATTAGCAGACTTTGAGTAAAGCAGATTTTCCTCCATAATGTGTGTGGGCCTCATTCAACCAGTTGAAAACCTTAAGAAAAAGACTGAAAAGAAGAGGGAACTCTGCCAGCAGACTGCCTTTGGGCTAGAATGGCAACCCTTCCTTGGGTCTCCAGCCCACTTGCCTACCCTACAGATTTTGGACTTGCCAGCCCCCAAAATTATGTGAGCCAATTCCTTTAAATAAAGGTCTCTCTGTTCTGTTTTTCTGGAGAATCTTAATACAACATTCAAAACAATATCTCTTAAGTCCCTTTCCCTCTGTGTCCTTCTTCTTACAACCTCTTGTCCTCTAGGAAGACAGGAATGTCACCATATTCTGAGCCCCTAAATTAACAGTCTGATTTACTCATCTGTAATTTTTCCTTGACTAACATATAATATGGCTTATAAGTTGCAGTTTCTTTCTTCATGTAGCTGAAATGAAAGTTTCTGGGGGGTAAATATTGCCTAATGTACATTAGTACCAGTTCACAGCTCTTAGTGAAGCACCTGGCTCACTTAAGGTGATGTGAAAGTCTGGTAAGAGCTGGAATAAGTTACTCTACTCAATGTAAGAGAGCTGGCCAGGAGCTCATTGTTTCTTCTTGTATCAAGTTGTGATGATGTCTTACGGAATGCACCCCAACATCTTCAGTGATGGGACATGGAAATCATGTAAAATCAATTACTCTGAACATCCTCCCAATAAAGTCTTGTCTACGTGTCAACAATCAGCTGGAGCTTCAGTCAATTCAGCCAACTGTAGTAAGGCAATCAATGAATTGACAGGTTGTCCCAGTGGTCCAGCTTCTGTCTTTCCATGCTATCTTAACATGGTCTTAGACTGTAGCACTCTGCATATATTACCTTTAGATACCTCATTTGAACAACAACAAAAAAAAGAGAGTGTCTTGTTCATCTCTGGTTCTCAAACACTTGTGAATGGAAAGATCACCTAGACATCTTGGTTTTTTTGTTGTTGTTGTTTTGGTTTTGTTTGGTTTTGTTTGGTTTTATCTTGTTTAACCAGGAGAATTCTACTGCTTACCATCTACTCCCTCACCTCATCCCAGGATTCTGACTCACACGGTAGGGGGTGGTTCCCTGGAATCTACTTGTTCTCCTAGATTATTTCAATGTAGCTGGTCCACAGATCACACTGAAAAACACTAAAGTAGAGAATCTGGTTTTCTCAGCTAGATTCATTGACAAATTGAATGAACCTGGGTTGAAATAGTTATGAGAGTAACTCACTGACATTTCCACTGCATTTGAAAGGTTATTTCCAATCACTTTAATCCCCTGGACTCAGGGCTAGCTAGTCATTGCTTGTTGGTTCAAAGGCTTCCTGAAATATTGTAAAGTGACAAATTGTTGCTGTCTCCAAGATAAGAAATGAATCTCTGCTGGCAGTTCCAGACACAGGAAAAGAGACTCTCAGACCCTGTTCTATGAATCCAGCTCTTTTGGTCTTGATTATATCATTTAATACAAGCAGATATGAACAAAAATCATAAAGACCTAAGAAGGAAGGTTGAGAAAGACAGGAAACATTTAGATTTTCCACTTGCTCCCAAGTCATAAGAGGATGCCTACTTGTACTTATTCAGTTTATTGACACTTTTGTGAATGCTAGTCAAAGTGCAGCTAGTCAATATCATGTACAAAACAAGTCAAAACTTCCCAGAACCATGGCTCAGATTGATGAAGCCCTATAACAACCTCAATTCACCTAGAACCAAGCTCAATTCTGCAGGTTACACAAAGCTCTGCTTATGCAAATTCTTCTCCTAGTATCAGGCATAATGTAAGGTTCCAGAGAGTCAGTGAGATTCATATCACATAGTGAAATAGAATGTACAGGAATGATTTCCATCATTGAAGTAAGCATGCCAGGTAAGTGGCAGTGACCACGAGAAGATCTCTCACATTTCTGCTGCTCTGTTCATCCTCATCCAATCCTGTGTCATTTCTCTCTTTAACATATCCTAATTATGGCTCAAAAGTACCTATTCAAGCAAAGGTATAAAGTCCATAGGAAGTAGCTCTAAAACAAAGCCAGTGATTAGACCCGGGGTGATTGATAAATTCGAACTTCATGCCAGCCTCTGATATATAAAATAGAAGTGAGGCAGCTTCTGCTTACATGGAAGGAGCATAAATGTATTCTAAAGTAGGCTCAACTTAAGCAAAATGCTAAGTGCTTGAAACTTTCCAGAGCAAAATGACAGGAGCATCTGTAAGTGAGAACTAGGTCCAGAACTAGGACCATGATAAGTACACAACAAATGCACTAAGCTTCATGGTTTAACAAATACTTAGAGAATGGCTTCCTAGTGAGTTGGGGCATTACAGGGAGAGACAAGAAGGAAACAAAAAAGAAAAAAGAATGGGTTCCTGCCCTTGAGGGATAAGAGGATTTTGCATAAAGAACACAATGTGAACAAAAACACAACATCAGGAAACTTCTTAGTGTGTCTAAGCTTCATAAATGTTTATTACAAAATGAATGAGCAATTGTATGAATGTTTTGAAGGTTAATCTGCATAGAAATTATGAGGTTGGTGAAAAGAGCTCTAAAGATGAGGATGAATCTTTGGGTTGTAGGCAGCAAATGACACCAAAGGGCACCATCATAAGACTGGTGATATGGGTCAAACTCTAAGAGTTTCTCAGGATATCTCATGCCTTGACCCATGTCATCTGGATCCTAATGCTATCCAAGACCCAGGCCTCAGCTAGAAGGATCTTTAGCTGAGTCTCCATTCATGCCCCTGGGGCCTCCACAATTTTTTAGGACTCAGTCTCTCATCCATTTATTAACTGATCTATTTTTGTCCTTGGTATCTACTGAGCGCCTTCTCTGACTCAGGCTCGATGCAAGATATATATAGAGACACTGAGCATAGCTCCTACCCTCGAGAAGCTCACAGTCTAGCAAAAGATGCTCTGTAGGAAACAGATATTACTTAAAAAAAAACAAACAAACAAAACAGAAACAAACACCACCAACAACAGCAAAAACCCACAGTACCACACAAGGCATCAGAACCAATGAAGGAAGGAGAGTTTTACCTTCCCCAAGAGTGTAATCAGATGCTAACTAACAAAGAGTAACCTCACAAACCCTGTTGGACCACTGCACAGTGAAGGGAGGGGTGGTTAACAGTGGACACCACCGTTGCTTCTTAACCCCTTGGGCCTAAAAGCGCCACAGTTTTGTTTTAAACAGATTCTTATAACTTATATACAGTGACATGTACAGATCTTAGGTGTTTACTTCAATGAGCTTTTTTTCAAATGAGTACAGCTGTGTAACCCAATGAAAGGATTCAGTTTTAAAGGGCAGAAGAGGATAAATGGAGGCAAGACAGTGATCTTGTCACGGACATAGAGAACAAACTGGCAATTGCCAAGGGGGAGGAGATTAGAGGAGGGATGGAGAGGCAGGCTGGGATTAGCAGATGTAGGCTTTTATATATAGAATGGATAAACAACAGGGCCCTACTGTAGAGCACAGAGAACTAGATTCAATATCTTATGATAAACCATAATAGAAAAGAATATAAAAAAGAATCTTTACATATGTATAACTGAATCACTTTGCTGTACAGCACTAATTAACAGAACATTGTAAATCAACCATACTTCAATAAAACAATTTAAAAAATTAAAAAGAAAGTGATTCTGCTTGACATAATAATGCACAGCATTGACCCCACAGAATCGTAGAGTAACTTTGATATAGCAGGAGGCTGAGCCCCATATGGAAGAAATTGTGGACGGATTTTTTTAAAGAACTGGTGTACCTAATTTCTCATTTTAAACAATTTCAAGGCATTTTCTCATTGGACAAGTTTTCCTTTTTGCCAAAGTTTCTGAAAAATCTACCTGTGCAGGACCTCATTGTAGTGAGTTTGGTGAATGTGTCTGTGGCTCTGTCTGTGAGTTTAGGTTATCAGGGTGTATGTAAAGAGCAAAAAGAAGTGAGTCCCATGTTTAAGCCACCATCCAGGTGAGAGACTGAGGGATAACCTCCAAGTGTAGAACTAGGAATAAGAATCCAGTGAATTTTCCTTTGGAACACTTACCACAATAATCATTTCACATTTCTTTGTATGACCCTTGCTTTGATTGCTCTCTGACCCATCGTTCAGGTTGCATTCTCTGGAAGCAGGTACTAGGATGGAGTTTGGGGTACACGATGTTTATTAGGAAATAGGGACCAACACGTATGAAAGGGCGGAGAAGGAGGAAGCAAGATTGGGCAGAGAAAGAAGTCAATTCATGATGCAGCCTCCATAAAGCCTCAGCCAACCCTGCAGGGAGCTCCAGAACAAATAATGCCGGAGGCAGGCTGCCCCAGGAAGAGCATGATCTTGGGGAAGCAGCCCTCTGCAGAGGAGGCATAAGCTGAGCTGGTGGTTCTCTGCTGACCACACTCCTCTCCTTCCTTGGAGGAATCTGGTTGGTGTATCTCTGCGTGGTCTACCACACCGGCTAAAGAGGACAAGCCACAATAGGACAAAAGTGTGTCTGATTTTGCCCACCACTGCTAGCAGAGCATGGGACATCTAGTAGGCACTCAAAAATCTTTGTGGTTAATTAATTACTCAAAGCAAGAGCCATGAGCCCATAACACCTCCATGAATTCTCATAAATGAAGACTTCCACTGGTGTTTTCTAGATGTGAAACAGCAGGGATTCCCCCCTCAGAAAAAATAATTACATAAATTTAAGATAGAAGTGTGCACATTCTAGGGAAGTGTAGTAGAGGGACACTTACACCAGAATGGAAGCTTGAGGTAGGTGTCCTGTGAAAAACTCTTGGAGTGGATGACTTTGAGTTGAGTCTTGAAAGATAATTTGAAATATATTAGGTAAAAGTGGAGGTGACTGGATGTGAGTGAAGAGGTGGTGAAAGAAAAGATGAAAATAACTCTGGCTTGAGCAGGGAGGTAGATGATGGCGCCATTTACCAACAACCACAGGAAATGTGCAGGAAGGAGGGCAAGTTCAGTGTTGCTCATGTTTGGTTAGACTGGGGCATCCAGTAGCCAGAGATGTGCGTGTCTGAAGCCCAGAGTTGAGATCCAGAGCAAAATCATGTAGGAAGTGATACCCCCTCCATTTCTCCAATTGAGAAAAAACAGACCAAATAGGAAAATCCAATATGCTTACGTATTTAGGGATGGGGAAGATTAATAGGGGTCTATTATTCAAGGAGTTTTCAGTTACAGGTGACTGGGGAAACTTGATTTGAACTAACACAGCAACAGCAATAAAATATTACCTCTTCCTTTCCCTCATTTCTGCATATCAGCCTCTTGCCTCTTCCCCTGCACAGACAGACTCCTGCAAAATGTCAGTGAGCATCTCAGTGTTCACAAACCACCAGTTCCGTGGCGAGAGAGGAAAAGTTTTCTGTCAATTCAAGTTAGAAATGTCCAAGGAATGACTTTGATGATGAATCGCATGCTCTCTTTGAACTGACTGCTATGGCTGTGGGGATGGGGAGAGCCAGGACTAACCCAGCCTGGGCTATTTGTCCCTCTTATCAGAGTGGTGGCTTCAGTCACTTTAGCAACGGAAAGAGGGTGCTAGACGGACAAAAACCGCAGACACCACAAGGATTGAGAAAAGGCACAGCCTGAGAAGAAGGATATAAACACGGGAGAATAATGCCCAGCAGCTGAGTGAGTCTCAAAGGCTGTTAAACACGTACTCACACAAATCATCACACACACACACACACACACACACACACACACACACGCACACACTAAAAAACAATCAAAAACATAGGGCTATGTTATGACTAGAGGGGCGTATTAGTTTCCTATGGCTACCATAGCAAATTAACACAAACCTGTTGGCTTAAACAAAAGCAACTTATCCCCTAACAGTTCTGGTAGCCAGGAATCCAAAATCAGGTGTGGATGAGCTGTGTTCTCTCCAAAGGCTCTAGGGGAGAATCCTCTCCTGCCTCTTCTAGTTTCTGGTGGCCTCAGGCCTTTCTTGGCTTGTGGCAGTATCATGCCAACCTCAGTTTTCATCTTCACTTGGTCTTCTCCATGAGTCTCTGTGTCTCAAATCTCCCTCGGCCTTTCTCCTAGAAGGAAAGACACCTGCCACTGATTTGGGGTGTACCCTAAATCCAGGATGAGCTCATCTTGAGATCCTTAATTATATCTGCAAAGACCCATTTTCCAAATAAGGTGACATACACAGGTTCCAGGGGTTAGGACTTGGGCATATCTTTTGGGGACCCACTATTCAACCCACTATACATAAGACAAATCTATGAAGCATATTGGACACAAGGCAATAGGGAGAGGTGGGGACTGTGGCGTATTGGACAGTATGTGTCCCATCCAAAGCCAGCCATGTTAACTCTGTGTGGCCAAATAAAACACATCCAGCACTAGATATGGTCCATGGGTGCCCAGTTTTGAACCCAGGGCTATCCTGGATGCTTCTTTTTGTGGGTGATACCTTAATAGTTATGTCACAGTAAATCCCTGAATTGCCAGAGTCACAACTGCAATGGCAGCTAAGGATATCAGATTTTTCTTAAAGTCTGATGTTCATCTCAAAACTGACTTCGCCATCCACTTCCTGCTTGGCAGAAACTGGAAGAAGGATTGTATCCCTTATGTAAAGTGACAAATGAGTAAGTGACTAGGGGCCACTCCAGTTCTGCACAAACCATAAGCAAACAAAGTTCAGAGGAGTGGCCTCAGTCAGGACTGCATTTGTCACTACACCATCAGAACTGAGTCTTAGAGCTGCTTTTCCTGGCTGAGTTCTGGGGGCCACATCCTGGACCTTTCATACCTGCCTCAATGTAAAAAGGACTGATGTGAGACCTTGTGTTTGACAGTCAAAAAATAGTGAGTTCCTAGGCCCTGGACCATCTTCTCTGTGTGTCTCTCTGTCTCAAATCTTCCTAAGCCTCTCTTTAATAGCAAGCAGTTGGTATCATTCATTTTGCTTGTAGAGAAACCCTAAAAAGATAAGCACAATCCATGCACTGTGGAGAAAAGGGAATTGGTTAACTATTCAGAATCAGAGGAAGCTCTTTGTAAAAAAAAATTATTGGAGTGTAGCTGATTTACAACATTGTGTTAGTTTTGGGTGTACAGCAAAGTGAATCGGTTATACATGTACATATATCCACTCTTTTAAAGATTCTTTTCCCATATCGGCCATTACAGAATATAGAGTAGAGTTCCCTGTGCTATAACAGTAGGTCCTTATTAGTTATTTTCTATATATAGTAGTGTGTATAGAGGAAGCTTTGAGAGGTTCTGCAAGAATTAGGAGAGGTCACCCACTAGAGTGAAAACGCTCCCAGGGCCATGAATCAAGATTCAGAAGTCCAGGAGGGAAAGAGGTTCATTAGCATTCAATAAAAGTCTTGTCATGGACCAGAGGATACGGAACACTGGATTCCTCATCTGGCGGCAGGTGGGTGTCGGAGCTGGCTGTGGACCGCACCGTCTGTAGCCAGTTGGCGACAGCTTTCCTCTGTGGCAAATGCACAGCAAGCATGCAGTGTGATAAAATGTCAGTGACAAATCCAGTGCAATCAGGTGGGAAATCCCCCCTGAGTAATAACACCTCCTCATCACTCATCCCGACCTCCTCCCTTCCCACACGTCTGACGCAGAGAACTCAGCACTATTTTACCTTCAGCTCTGAGCTCTACACAGGTAAGACATTGAAAGTCTTTTCTCCCAGAGCCCTGGGGCACTGAGAGGGTTAATCTCGTCATGTAAAGATTCTCCTCAGATGCCAGCTGAACTCAGCATCAATTTGACACAGATTTCTTTGGGGGAATCTGAGTTAATCTTTCTGGGCGGGCTGTCCATTTGATGGACTGAAAACAGTCTGGAATCAGCCTGTACACCTCCTGCGTGTCTCCCCCACTAGCCCCGTCTCTGGATGAAAAATTTAAAAGGGCAATTAAATTTAAAAAAAACAATCTGATGTTTACAGGCCCTCATAGGTAATTTATAAATGCTGCATCCCAAGGGCCAGTTTTGCTTAAAGAATTTAATTTGGAGAGAGCCTTCTGTGGGAAAGCAGGATCTGTCTCCCATGCCCACGGGAGATGAATTGAAAAATACAAAAGGCTTGGCTGACATCGGTGGCTGCGCAGTAATGGCTGTCCAGTTTCCTAAGGATTTCTGTGTGCATATGTGTACGCAGACTACCTATGCAAGCGATGCTTTACTCTCTGTGTCTGCTTTTATATCGGTGTGCTAAATAAATTCATGGAGGCATAAATACGTAGGGATCCCAAAGATGCTAGACTTAAATGCGATGTGGTTTCCCTAATTGGATCTTGGAACAGAAAGATGGACAATAGTGAAAAAGCTGGCAAAATACAAATAAAGTGGGGAGTTGTTATTAGTAACGTACCAATGTTAACTTCGTAGTTTGGACAGAAGTACCCTGGCTATATAAGATGTAACATTAGGGAAGGCCATGCTAGAACTCTCTGTCCTTTGTCTTTGCTACTTTGCTGTAAATCTAAAATTATTCCAAAGTGAAAGTTTCATTTAAAAAGAAATGCTAGAGGTCATCAATCTAATATTTCTCAACTATTCTCTTGTCTGAAGATCTGAGAAATAACTATTTGCATTTGGCCAAGCTCATACAACCACCACCCAGTGTAAGGAGAGCAGATTGCAGCCCTGATCCCTTTTATTCTCTCTCTTAAATTGTGCTTCACAATTTGCAGTTACTTTATTAATCTATTCACCAATTTTGCATCTATTTTTCCCAGTATAATGTAAGTGTCCCGAGAGAAGGACACGTGATTACTTCATCTCATCTCGGTATCTCTGCTTCCTAGTCGGGCACCTGGTATACAGTATGCAGTAATAAAATCTTAATAAGTCTAAAAATGGAATTTTTTGCATTTCATTTCATTTCATTTCCCTTCCCTCCTCGTAAGATCACCCACTTCTGGAATCTGTTTAAACAGCTACCAAGCAACATTGCATCTAGGGAGGAGAGTGTGATGTCTCCTTTCATAGAAAGGGTGAGCTCCATGGGGGTAGGAGCATTTGTGCCTTCTTCCTGCCTGGAACGTTGTTGATGCTTATTAAACATTTTGAGGTTGAACTTCAGAGAAGTGTTGGACATAGAAAAACAGGTGGAAGGGGCTGTGAGATGCCATGGGAACTGAAGGGCAAATTTAGATGGGGGTGGGGGGTCAGAGAGAAACAGCCTTGGGGTGCAGAAGGAGAAATGTTCTGAAAACTTGAGCATCAGTTTCCCAAAGGGAAAAAGAAGAGGAAAGCAAGATGCAGGGGTCTGGAGGATCCCAACCAGCGGTCAGGAAGGAGTACCTAGAATACATACTGTTTGCCTCACTTGACGGAACATGCAATGTATGTCTTCTCTACTGCACCCTCCCTGCATCTCCCATCATTCTTGCCTCAGAGAAGAAAACATCAGGCATTCTCTCAAGTTCCTTCCCTGTGGCTGTCATCAACTTAACTCCTCTTGTTTTCCACTGCTACTAATAAAGTCATTACAACAGAAAAAATGTACTAAGGATTTGTTACGTAAAAATTTTACATCTGTTATCTCACTTAATCTTCATAAGATTAATATGAAGCAAAAATTATTATTCCTGTAATTTTTACAGATGAGGAAACTGAGAATAGGGAAATATAGTAACTTGCCTAAAGTCACACAGCAAGGAAGTTGCAGAGGGCAGGGTTTGTGGCTAGGTTTCTGTGATTCCAAGGTCAGCACTATTATAATGCTGTTGACCAAGACCAAAGAATCAACTACCTATTCCAAGAAGGTGGTGCCTAGATCTTCGTCCTCCTCCTCAGGTATCTCTTATCTGTAGTTCTACTGCACCTATCTTAATTCAGTTAGTCGTGATCTCTCACCTGAACCATGATATTTGCTTCCATCAGTCTGTCCTCTGATTCTACAGAATCATCTTTCTAAACAGAAGTTCCAGTCCTTGTATCCCCTATCCAGATATTTTCATGAATCTCAAGTATCAATGAAATGAGAAAAATGTCCATCCACCTTAGAATTCCAGTTCTGCTCCTACCCAAACAATCTCTGGCATATTATTTAAGCAACATGAAACAGTTTTCTCACATCTAAAATGGAAATTATGATTCCTATTTAACTGCAAGGAGTAAATAAAATAACACATGATAACTGCCTAATAAAGTGAAGGTCCCACAGAAATGCCTTAATGAATTTATTGTATTTCTTCTAGAAGGCCAGTTGCCTAATAGATCTTTGGGACTGAGGAGACAAAGGGCATAAGAGAAGAATCAGAGAGGCTGGGACTTGGAGTTTTGCTTCAGATGCCAGGAACTCACTTCCTAGGATTTTGCAGCATCTTCCGGAGTCTAAACCTGTGTTTTGACTTGTCTTTTCTGAAACAATGGGTTGCATGCAGCTCGGTGAATCGGGAGCTTTGATGGAGGAGAAAGAAAAGGAGATCTTCTACTTAGCAAAGGATCCAGGCTAGATCCTTTGGCTAGAAGGTCTTGGCTAGAAGGTCTCTCTTGGAGTGTAGAGACAGACTGATAGCACATCTCAGCAACTAAACATGTGCAGCCAGGCCATAGACTCAGGCTTGATGCCCTAAGAGATCTTCAGCACCATGCCTTGGAAGTCCCACACAATTTGTTCTTCTGGCTAGACCCCTCCAGGTAACATCCATGCCTGGAAGGTAAGTAATCTACTGATAGTTAAACTACTAATAAGTAGAGGATCATGGATCAATCCGAAATTTCAAATATTAGGGTCAGTATTTCAAAAAATACTGTAAAATGAGTACATTCACCTGCTACAAGTTTGCATGGGCAGGAGCCATATCAAGTCCATTGGAATTCCTGATTCCCTTATGTCGATCAAAAATTTTGATCCCTTGTTATGTGTATTTCAGTTAATAAAAATGAAGAGCATGACTATTCAGTAATAAATGCAGCTTGTTTGGGTATATGCAGAATTTTGCAAAACATAGTAGAATGGGTGTGGTTACCATAACACACGGGCTCATCAGTTTAGTGGAATTCAACAGTTTTGAGTCCTTCCAAATTTCATCTTTGATGCTGGGAATTTGAAGATTGATATGACACAGGCACGGTCCTCCAGAAATATCTCATCTTGTTGGGGAAACAGGTAGATGCAGAAATAGTATCTGTGTGGTATAGCAAATACAAAGGTAGTTACATGTGTGAGATGCTACAAGAATGTAGAAAGAGAATGCCTGGCCAGGCTGGTTTGGAGGAGGTGTGGGAAAGGGGGCTTTCTGAAGGAAGTGATGCCTAAACTCGGTCATGAAGGAAAAGTAGAACTTACCCTGCCAAAGGGAGGTTGTACAGGCAGAAGGAATAGCGTGAACAAAGAAGGAAGATATAAGAAAGTACAATACCGTTGGTGCAAAGATTGGCCACAGCTGTCCCACAACCTATTTGAATTAATATTTATCATGGTAGGTCTCCATGGATTGATTCATTCATTCAACAAGCATTTACTGAGTGAAAGGCTATTCTATGCCAAGCCTAGCATCAGTCACACAGGATGAACAGCTCAAGTGTCGTATCTCAAAAAATTAACATTTCAGGAGACAGAACGATTGCAATACTGTGCAATAAGCTTGAAAGACCTCACCCATAATGCATTCTGGATCAGGAGACTTATTTGATAGAAATACTTTGAAAATGTTTTTTTATCTTGACACTGGATATGTGTCCATTCTGTTTAATTATTCCTCAGTCAATAATAACCATTCATATCACCTACCCTAACTGTCATTTTAAGTAAGATTTTTAAATACATCCAGAAAAAGAAAATTGTACATAGCGCTCTCTCTTTTAAAAATCTATGTGGGGCTTCCCTGGTGGCGCAGTGGTTGAGAGTCCGCCTGCCGATGCAGGGGACACGGGTTCGTGCCCCGGTCCGGGAAGATCCCGCGTGCCGCGGAGCGGCTGGGCCCGTGAGCCGTGGCTGCTGGGCCTGCGCGTCCGGAGCCTGTGCTCCGCAGCGGGAGAGGCCACAGCAGTGAGAGGCTCGCGTGCCGCAAAAAAAAAAAAAAAAAAAAAAAAAAAAAAAAAAAATCTATGTGGAGCTAAGTTATTATATAAATCCCAATCATGATTTTATATTTTTGTTTGACTCATCTCTTTTTTTTCTTGTTTTTTTTTTTTTTTTTTTTGGCCACACAGCGCAGCATGTGGGATCTTTTTTCCCCAGCCAGGAATGGAACCCATGCCCCCTGCAGTGGAAGCCCAGAGCCCTAACCACTGGACCTCCAGGGAATTCCCTGTTTGACTCCTTGATTAAGCCTGCACACAATCTAAAAATTTTATTATTCCTTGGATTTGTTTTTTCAGAACTCTTTTTTAAAATTTCTTTTCTTGAGCTAGTTTTATGCTGATTTTGCTAACCATTAAATAATTTCTCAAGTTGAACATTTTCCTTTAATTCTTGATTTTTGAATACTAATGCTATGGTTTTATGCCTAGTGTAGTTTTGACCATATCCCATGAGATTTGATATGCACTAAGTCCATTATTTGCTAAAGAGTTAATGTTAGTTTTTAAATCATTTGATTAATTGAGGAAGGGTTTTTCTTCTCCCACACTTTCCAAGTGGTTTTTATTTAAGCCTAGTCTTGCAATTTCTAGAATCTATTGTACTCTGGTTAGAGAATATGAGCTGTTTAATTTCTACTCATTAGAATTTATTGAGGATTTCATTACGGTTAAGAATATGTTAAATTTTAGTAAATTTCTACGGATATTGGAAAAAATGTTTTTCCTTTTTATGGAAACTAATTTTAAATATTCATATATTCAGCCTAATAAATTTTTAATACATCTTTATTGGAGTATAATTGCTTCACAATGCTATGTTAGTTTCTGCTGTACAGCGAAGTGAATCAGCCATATGTATACATATATCTCCATATCACCTCCTTCTTGAGCCTCCCTCCCACCCTCCCTATCCCACCTCTCTAGGTCATCGCAAAGCACCTAGCTGATCTCCCTGTGCTATGCTGCTGCTTCCTACTAGCTATCTATTTTGCATTTGGTAGTGTATATATGTCCATGCTACTCTCACTTCACCCCAGCTTCCCCTTTCCCCCGCCCATGTCCTCAAGTCCATTCTCTATGTTTACGTCTTTATTCCTGCCCTGCCACTAGGTTCATCAGTACCTTTTTTTTTTTTTTTTTAGATTCCATATGCATTAGCATACAGTATTTGTTTTTTCTTTCTGACTTACTTCACTCTGTATGACAGACTCTAGGTCCATCCACCTCACTACAAATAACTCAACTTTGTTTCCTTTTATGGCTTAATAATATTCCATTGTACATCTGTGTCTCTCTTTCTCCCTTGCAAACCTGTTCATCTGTACCATTTTTCTAGATTCCACATATATACATTAATATACGATATTTGTTTCCCTTTTTCTGACTTACTTCACTCTGTATGACATTCTCTAGGTCCATCCACGTCTCTACAAATGACCCAATTTCATTCCTTTTTATGGCTGAGTAAATATTCCATTGCATATATGTACCACATCTTCTTTATCCATTCGTCTGTTGATGGGCATTTAGATTGCTTCCAAGACCTGGCTATTGTAAATAGTGCTGCAATGAACATTGTGAATTATGGTTTTCTCAGGGAATATGCTCAGTAGCTGGATTGCTGAGTCATATGGTAATTCTATTTTTAGTTTTTTAGGGAACTTCCATACTGTTCTCCATAGTGGTTGTATCAATTTACATTCCCACCAACAGTGCAGGAGGGTTCCCTTTTCACTACACCCTTTCCATCATTTATTGTTTCTAGATTTTTTGATAATGGCCATTCTGACCAGTGTGCAGTGATACCTCACTGTAGTTTTGATTTGCATTTCTCTAATAATTAGTGATGTTGAACAGCTTTTCATGTGCCTCTTGGCCATCTGTATGTCTTCTTTGGTGAAATGTCTATTTTGGTCTTCTACCCATTTTTTAACTGGGTTGTTTGTTTTTTTGATATTGACCTCCATGAGCTGTTTGTATATTTTGGAGATTAATCCTTTGTCCATTGTTTCATTGGCAAATATTTTCTCCCATTCTGAGGGTTGTCTTTTTGTCTTGTTTATGGTTTCCTTTGCTGTGCAAAAGCTTTTGAGTTTCATTAGGTCCCATTTCTTTAATTTTGTTTTTATTCTCATTACTCTAGGAGGTGGGCCAAAAAAGATCTTGCAGTGGTTTATGTCAAAGAGTGGTTTTCCTATGTTTTCCTCTAAGCATTTTATAGTGTCTGGTCTCCCATTTTGGTCTTTAATCCATTTGGAGTTTATTTTTGTGTACGGTCTTAGGTAGTGTTCTAATTTCATTCTTTTACATGTAGCTGTCCAGTTTTCCCAACACCACTTATTGAAGAGGCTGTCTTTTCTCCATTGTATGTTCTTGCCTCCTTTGTTGTAAATTAGGTGACTATATGTGCATGGGTTGATCTCTGGGCTTTCTATCCTGTACCATTGATCTATATTTCTGTTTTTGTGCCAGTACTGTACTGTCTTGACTACTGTAGCTTTGTAGTACAACTTGAAGTCAGGGAGCCTGATTCCTCCAGCTACATTTTTCTTTCTTCAGATTGCTTTGGCTATTCGGGGGTCTTTTGTGTTTCCATATGAATTGTAAAATTTTTTGTTCTAAATCTGTGAAGAATGCCATTGGTAGTTTGATAGGGATTGCATTGAAGCTGTAGATTGCTTTGGGTAGTAGATTCACTTTCACAATGTTGATTCTTCCAATCCAAGAACATGGTATATTTCTCCACCTTGTTTATGTCATCACTGATTTCTTCCATCAGTGTTTTATAGTTTTCTAAGTACAAGTCTTTTGCCTCCTTAGGTAAGTTTATTCCTAGGTATTTTATTCTTTTTGTTGTAATGGTAAATGGGATGGCTTCTTGAATTTCTCTTTCTGATTTTTCGTTGTTAGTGTGTAGGAATGCCAGAGATTTCTGTGCATTAATTTTGTATCCTGCAACCTTACCAAATTCATTGATTAGTTCTAGTAGTTTTCTGGTGGCATCTTTAGAATTTTCTATATGTAGTATCATGTCATCTGCAAACAGTGACAGTTTTACTTCTTCTTTTCCAATTTGTACTCTTTAATTTCTTTTTCTTCTCTGATTGCCGTGGCTAGGACTTCCAAAGCTATGTTGAATAAGAGTGGCAAGAGTGGACATCCTTGTCTTGCTCCTGATTTTAGTGGAAATGTGTTCAGTTTTTCACCATTGAGAATGATGTTTGCTGTGGGTTTGCCATATATGGCCTTTATTATGTTGAGGTAAGTTCCCTCTATGCCCATTTTCTGGAGAGTTTTTATCATAAATGGGGACTGAATTGTGTCAAATGCTTTTTCTGCATCTATTGAAATGATCATATGGTTTTTATTCCTTAATTTGTTAATATGGTGTATCACATTGATTAATTTGCATATATTGAAGAATCCTTGCATCCCTGGGATAAATCTCACTTGATCATGGTGTAAGATCCTTTTAATATGTTGTTGGATTCTGTTTGCTAATATTTTGTTCAGGATTTTCCCATCTATGTTCATCCATGATATTGGTCTTTAATTTTCTTTTTTTGTGATATCTTTTTCTAGTTTTGGTATCAGGGGTGATGATGGCTTCATAGAATGAATTTGGGAATGTTCCTCCCTCTGCAGTTTTTTGGAAGAGTTTGAGAAATATCAGTGTTAGCTCTTCTCTAAATGTTTGATAGAATTCACCTGTGAAGCCATCTCATCCTGGACTTTTGTTTGTTGGAAGATTTTTAATTACAGTTTCAATTTCATTACTTGTGATAGGTCTGTTTACATTTTCTAATTCTTCCTGGTTCAGTCTTGGAAAATTGTACCTTTATAAGAATTTGTCCATTTCTTCATGGTTGTCCATTTTACTGGCATAGAGTTGTTTGTAGTAGTCTCTTATACTCCTTTGTATTTCTGCAGTGTCAGTTGTGATTTCTCCTTTTCCTTTCTAATTTTATTGATTTGCATCCTTTCCCTTTTTTTCTTGATGAGTGTGGCTAAGAGTTTATCAATTTTGTTTATCTTCTCAAAGAACCAGCTTTTAGTTTTATTGATCTTTGCTATTGTTTTCTTCATTTCTATTTCATTTATTTCTTCTCTGATCTTTATGATTTCTCTCCTTCTACTGACTTTGGGTTTTCTTTGTTCTTCTTTCTCTAGTTGCTTTAGGTGTAGGGTTAGATTGTTTATTTGAGAGTTTTCTTGTTTCTTGAGGTGAGAGTGAATAGCTGTAATCTTCCCTCTTAGAACTGCTTTTGCTGTGTCCCATAGGTTTTGGGTCATTGTGTTTTCATTGTCATTTGTTTCTATGTATTTTTTTTATTTCTTCTTTGATTTCTTCAGTGATCTCTTGGTTATTTAGTAGCACACTGTTTAGCCTCCATGTATTTGTATTTTTTACAGTTTTTTTCTTGTAATTGATTTCCAGTCTCATAGTGTTGTGGTCAGAAAACATGCTTGATATGATTTCAATTTTCTTAAATTTACCAAGGTTTGACCCAAGATGTGAGCTATCCTGGAGAGTGTTCTATGTGCACTTGAGAAGAAAGTGTATTCTGCCACTTTCAGATAGAATGTTCTATAAATATCAATTAAGTCTGTCTGGTCTATTGTGTCATTTAAAGCTTGTGTTTCCTTATTTATTTTCTGTTTGGATGATCTGTCCATTGGTGTAAGTGGGGTGTTAAAGTCCCCTACTATTATTGTATCACTGTTGTTTTCCTCTTTCATGGTTGTTAGCATTTGCCTTATGTATTGAGGTCCTCCTATGTTGAATGCATAAACATTTATAATTGTTATATCTTCTTGGATTGATCCCTTAATCACTATATACAGTTCTTCCTTATCTCTTATAATAGTCTTCATTTTAAAGTCTATTTTATCTGATACAAGTATTGCTACTCCAACTTTCTTTTGATTTCCATTTGCATGAAATATCTTTTTCCATGACTTCACTTTCAGTCTGTATGTGTCCCTAGGTCTGAAGTGGGTCTCTTATAGACAGCATATATATGGGTCTTGTTTTTGTATCCATTCAGCCAGTCTGTGCCTTTTGGTTGCGGCATTTAATCCATTTACATTCAAGGTTATTATTGATATGTATGTTCCTATTACCATTTTCTTAATTGTTTTGGGTTTGTTTTTATGGGTCTTTTTCTTCTCTTGTGTTTCCCGTCTAGAGAAGTTTCTTTAGCATTTGTTGTAAAGCTGGTTTGATGGTGCTGAATCGTCTTCATTTTTGCTTGTCTGAAAAGCTTTTGATTTCTCCATCAAGTCTGAATGAGATTCTTGCTGGGCAGAGTAATCTTGGTTGTAGGTTTTTCTCTTTCATCACTTTAATTATATCCTGCCACTCCCTTCTGGCCTGCAGAGTTTCTGCTGAAAAATCAGCTGATAACCTTATGGGGATTCCTTTGTATGTTACTTTTTGTTTTCCCTTGCTTCTTTTAATAGTTTTTCTTCGAATTTAATTTTTGTTAGCTTGATTAATATGTGTCTTGGTGTATGTTTCCTAGGGTTTATCCTGTATGGGACTCTCTGCACTTCCTGGACTTGAGTGACTATTTCCTTTCCCATGTTAGGGAAATTTTCCACTATAAACTCTTGAAATACTTTCTCAGACCCTTTCTTTTTCTCTTCTTCTCCTGGAACCCCTATAATTCGAATGTTGGTGCATTTAATGTTGTCCCAGAGGTCTCTGAGACTATCCTCGATTCTTTTCATTCTTTTTTCTTTATTCTGTTCCCTGGGTATTATTTCCACCATTTTATCTTCCAGCTCACTTATCCATTCTTCTGCCTCAGTTATTCTATTATTGATTCCTTCCAGAGTATTTTTAATTTCAGTAATTGTGTTGTTCATCACTATTTGCTCTTTAGTTCTTCTAGATCCTTGTTAAATGTTTCTTGTATTTTCTCCATTCTGTTTCTGAGATTTTGGATCATCTTTACTATCATTACCCTGAATTCTTTTTCAGGTAGATTGCCTATTCCCTCTTCATTTATTTGGTCTTACAGGTTTTTACCTAGCTCCTTCATCTGTGACATTTTCTTTGCTCTCTCATTTTTTTTTTTTTTTTTTGGATGGGTGGGATTGTGTTCCTGTCTTACTGGTTGTTTGGCCTGAGGCTTCCAAAACTGGAGTTTGTAAGCTGTTGGGTAGAGCTATGTCTTGGTGCTGGGATGAGGACCTCTGGGAGACCTCACTCCAATGAATATTCCCTGGGGGTTGTTGAATTTTACTAAATTTCTATGGATATTGGGAAAAAAATTTTCCTTGTTATGGAAACTGATGTTTCCAAATATTCATGTATTCAGCCTAATAAATTTTAATACAAAATCCCATATATAGATTTTTGTCTTCATGATGTATGAAAGAATGAAAGTGTTTTGTTTTATCTCCCATATAATTGTATTTTAAATTTCTTGGTTTATTTTTTAACAGTTTTCTTTATATCATTTGATAATAATATATATGAAATATAATGAATCAAACTATTATAGCATAATTTTCAATAATACATTTTATCAACATAAACTACCCATTATCCTCAACATAAACTACCCACAATCCTCACTGTATTGTGCTTTAAATTATACTTTGGGTGATATTAATTCTCTACCTCTGCTTTCTGTTTGTTTGCGTATGCCTGAAATATATTTTCTAATACTTTGAACATTTGTCAGTGAACTTTTAGATATAATTTTTGTAAGCTGGACAAAGTTGGATTATTCTTTAATTCAATTTATCTTTTAAAAAAAGGATTTAAACCACCGATACTTATTGTAATAACTGATACATTTACTCTCATATTCATTGAGTGCTTTATTTCTGTTTCTTTTGGGGAAGCTAGAGAATGAGATAATACCTGAAATTTCAGAGCTGTACCAGATGTTTAGCTTATAAAATGACAAATCTGCTATGGTAAAAATTTCCCTTCCTTCGGTCTTTGGATTAGACAAATTTTTGGTCTCCTCTATATTTACATGACCCTTGGGCTTACTTTATCAGTTAAATGAGACCAACCATTAATAAGTGAAGCTCACTTAATATCTTATGGTGATTTTAACTTTCTCATGAAAATATATGAAAACATAAATAATTTAAAAATTAAATTGATCTATTAGTGTTGGGAAAGAGAAATGATTGAAACCATATAATTGCTACTGAAGTATCTCATAAAGTCAGAATGCTTCAGTTTATAAGGATATGGCAACTCTCACTAGAAGCCAGAAATTCATGAGGAAAGATAAAGACCTTCTAGAATAAACATCCCCAAATTCAGGAAGAAAGCTGCCACCTCTGATGATACTTCCTAATAAGGTTATCTCAAACACTGTCACATGATTGTTGTGAAAGACCATTGTGTAGAGGAAGCCCATGTCAGGAACATGTTGTAAAATGATGCACTGGATAAATGTGACCTAAATAAGTCCACATACAAACATGCACACATTTGAGACAATCTAGACAAGTTTACTTTCTCTTCTCATTCATGTCCGAGTTTGACTGATGTAATCAATCAGTAATTGCTTATTGGCATAAAATAAATTTTATATTATTTACTTCTTGATTTTTTCATGTACATTATACTATAACCATAGTAAGAAAAATTATTTATACTTAACTCTATATTTTGCAGTTTTAGTTGCTTTTTTCCAATTCTTTAATACCATGATTTCCTTTTCATGAGTTTTGGAGTTTTTTTCTATGTGGAATCTTCTCTGCAAGGTTATTTATAGGAGAATTTTTTTCTTTTAAGTGAGTGTTGCCTTTCTGGTCATCTGTCTTTCTGAAAATGGATTTCTTTTGCTCTTAACCAGGCACTCTCATTTTATCTAAGTAAAAAATTGTTAAATCTCTGTGTTTTTTCTCCCTCAGAACTCTGTAACCATTGTCTAAAGCATTTAGAGTTCCCCAGAAGATCTGAGACCATTCTGGTGTTTGTTCCTTTCTAAATAATCTGTTTATTTTCATGCAAGACTGCTTGTAGCAAGATTTATTTTAACTTCCAAATTCAAAATAATTTCATTGGGCTATGTCTCAGCATTGTTGTCTTTTCATTATTATTATTATTTTTTTTTTTTGATAATGTTAGCATGGGGAGTCAGTCCAACTAACAAAGCCACTTTTCTAGACTTAAAAAGTTTTTTTTTTCTCCTTTATTTTGTCTCTCCTCTGTCTTTCCTTTCCAGCCTCCTAGAATTCCCCTTGGATCTGTCCTCTTTTATCTCATCACTATTTTTTATTTTTTTTTCAAGATATTTGCTTTATTCACTTTCTTCTGCTTTGCCTAATGGAGGTTAACTGCCTGATGGATAGAAACATTGAAACAATGCAGCTGTCACAGTGGTCAAAATTACATTTTTGTTACTAAAAAATTTATTTTTTTCTTTCAACATATTTTCATGTCAGTATAATGCAATTCTTCTGAATGGAATTACTTATTTCATATTAAACCCATAGTGTATACAGTAATGCTTTATATCATAATTATAAATGAGCAAGCTTTTTGTAGTGGAAAAGCTTATTTTCAAAAATTTCTTAAAATTCTAAGAGAATTTCTTGAGCTTTTCTTCCCTTTCGGTATTCAGCTTTCTAGAGTCATGTTATCCAATACAGTAGTCACCAGCCACATGTGGCTATTTAAATTTAAACTTAACATTTAAATAAAATTCAATTAAAAGATGAGTTGCTCTGTCACACTTTTCAAGGGCATTGAGCCCCTGAAGCTACTGAAGTTACATGGGGCTAGTAGCTACCAATGGATAGTACAGATAGAGAATAGCATTGGCAAACTACAGTCCATGTGTCACATCCAGCCCATAGCTTGTTTTTTGTTAATTAGATTTTCCCTTTATTGATTTATTTTAATTGTGGCAAGATACATATAGCATAAAATTTGCCATTTAATCATTTTAAAGTGTACAATTCAGTAGCATTTAGTACATTTGCAATGTTGTACAACCATCACCACTATCTACTTCCAGAACTAAAGAACCTATGTTTATTAAGCAGCCACTCTCCACCAGCTACTTCCTCCTACCCCTAGAAACCACTAACCTGCTTTCTGGCTCTATGATTTAGTTATTCACATAAATGAAAACCAGCCTTTTGTGTCTGGCTTTCTTCACTTAGCATAATGGTTTCACAGTTCATCCATGTTGTAGCATGGATCAGTACTTCATTCTTTTTCATGGCTGCATAATATGTCATTATATGGATATATCACTTTTTGTTTATCCATTAATTTGTTGATGGGCACTTGGGTTGTTTCTACTTTTTGCTTATTGTGTTGCTATGAACATTCATGTACAAGGTTTTGTTTGAACTCCTGTTTTCAACTTTGGAGATATATAATTAGGAGTGAAATTACCAGTTTATATGATAATTCTATGTTTGAATTCTTGAGGAACAGCCAAACTCTTTTCCACAGAGGTCACATCATTTTACATTCTCATCAGCAGTGTATGAGAACTCCAATTTTTCCACATCCTCACCAATACTTGTTCTTTTTCTCTTTCTCTTTCTTTTTTTTTTATGTATAGTTATCCTAGTGGATGTGAAGAGATACCCATGGACTACTTTTGTACATCCCGTTGGCTGAAATGTTTTTTAGTCTTAAAGTTTTGTTTAAAAACATGGGGAATATGCAACAGACTATACGTGACCCACAAAGACTAAAATATTTACCATCTGATCCTTTACATAAACAAGTGTGCTGACCCTTGATATAGAACATTGTCATCATTACAGAAATAGCTGTTGGACAATGCTCTGAGTATGTAACAGGCTGGTTAGTAACTCAGTTGTAGTTTTAAATTCAGCAATCTTATGTTTCATCTGTATCCATTCTTTACTAGTCTTATATTGTCTCCTGCCTCCTCACACTTTTTAGATAGACTATCCTCTGGAATATTGATGAAGATGCAAATTCTAATTTTTTTGAACTTTTCTTTGAGTAACTATTTAACATGGAGATGTTTGCTCTGAATCTTCAAATAGGTCTCCTTTTTTGACATGATCTATCCTCTCTTATGCTTGAGGAATTTTCCTGCTGCTCATCCTGAGAACCAAGAGCTGAGATAGATTGGGCAGATGGTGTAGATTCATATCTGGCTTTTTCAAACAAAGAACAGCTTAGATTTATTTTTCTTTAAGATTGCCAGTTTAGAAACCCAATAGTGTGGTACACATGGAAATGGAGCCCAATAAGTTTCATCATTTCATGATTAGGCTGGACAGTTCCCCTCCTTTATTTGGAAATGGCCAAAAGTTAATTGCACAAGGCCCACCCTCTTTGACAGGCCCGGTTATGCAATTGGGAGTTAGCACTGGTAGTGCCAAAGTTCTTTGTCCAGTCTCCTTGCCAAGAATAAGTTTCTAGTGCTTGGCATGACCACCCAGAGTGACTGTTGGGGTTCAGGTGAGCCTCCCCAAATATCCATGCTGTTCCTTTCCAATCATTCTTTGTTGATTGATAAAGTTGTTCTACCGGCTTCTTTTCCAGGTCCTGTCTATACAGACTCTTGCTTCATATATGGGAAACAATTGCTAGGGTATGTTCATCCTTCAATCCCTTCTCCTCTGAACTATCTCTGACAGGAACTCTTGGACAATTCTGACATATAAATTGCACCTTTCCCTCATTTTCATGGCAGACATACAATTTGTCATTGCGTCCTGTTGGTAATTAATAGGACTATGGATACTGTGGAAAGCTATTCATGCTCACAATGTCATTTATCCATAAATCCCAATTTAGATTTCATCTTTATAGTTTGGAGGAGAGTAATTTAGAAAAATAATGCATTAGTCTCAGTTAGCTATATCTTTAGAAACCCTAGAGGTTAGAAACACCAGGATAGAAACCAGGCAGCGCCCACCTTCTGGCACAAGCTTAGCCCAATTCCAAGAAAAACTGCCCACAAGAAAATCGAAACCTTTAAACTAATAACAGATGTTGCAGATGTTATAAGAAGCATTGTGTTTTCCCAGTACCCAAATTTCTAGCTGAATTATGAAGAGGCATCCATCTTTCATCTGCATGTGTGACAGCATGTAGATGAAACATCGGTCTAAGACAGTAGGCACTAAACAAATATATGGGGGAAGATGTCTGGCTGGCTGGCTTGCTGAAAGACTGGGTTTTTCACTTCTCATCCAGATGTTTTGGCTTTATGGAGGCATCGACAGGGTCTGCCATGCTGATGTGTGATCTCTGAGTGAAGGATGATACGTGAGTACAGAACATTATCCCGGCAAATGAGTACACTGCATTGTTGTATGCGAAACGAGGTCTCACTGGCTGCAACCAAGGCGTGTGACAGACTTGCCGGTCCACTTCCAAGTGCTTCTGACAGATGAGCCCCCATTTGCATACATCTCATCATGACACATGCTGAAACTGTTAAGTTATTATTAGTACTGATAATGGAGTCTTCACCAGGAATGTATTCATATTCTTAATGTTGTCATTGCAGATTTTTTTGCTGTTAAGGAAAAAGCCTATCAGGCATAAATATTTATGCCTGGATGGATGTCAGATTCTTTCATCAGGAAGGGGTTGGTCTTAATTGAATCTTGGGGACAAATTTAGGCTCAGCATTGATTATAGGGCTCCATGTGAGCAGAGCTTTCTCAGACTCTGCCCAGGATTCCAGAGGCATGATCCTCTGTTAGGTGAACAGGTAAGTTCTCTCTTAAGGAGTGCTGGAAACTTAGCTGTGTTAGGGAGCAATTGTTTGGGAAGAGACTGGGCAGGACTTCATAGGACCAGACAAAGGGAATGCCACCTGTCTAGAGCTGGCTTCCCAAAGGCATTTTACAAATAGAGATTATTTCAAGCAGGCACAGGGCTATAATCGTCCCAGGGCTGTAATTCCCCCAGTGGCTGTTGTTCTTTCATTGTCTGTCTGCTGCTCCAAGACAGACAAGATGCCCGAACAAGATGGCCCTATAATATATGGGGGATGAATAAATACACTGATGGTAAGAAGCTGTGTTGGGGAAAACCCATAAAGCAGTTGACTCTCACTTACCTGGTCAGTACCATTGTGATATTAGCTGCATTTCATAGATGTGGAACATGTGTGCCAGGTCCTATGCTCCACAGTGATAAACAGATTTAAAAGGTTCAGAGATAAAGAAGATACAGCCGAGACTTCAGTTTACTCACAGCCCAGCGGAGTCTGGACAGAGGTGAAAGAAACATGTCAAGCAGGGACAGAGGCTGGCACAAGCTAAGTGAAGTCCAGGAAACTGGATTCTGAGAAAAAACTGAGGTAGTGCCTGTGATAGGTGACCGGGTGGGCCAATGTCCCGGGCAGGAGGAGCCACAAGGGGGCTTTAAGCTGTCACAGGATTCTGAGAAGGTCGCTTATTTCACAGCAGTAGTAATGAAGTCCAGGAGGCAGGTAGCTCAGTGAAACAGACAAAGTTGTTCATTTGATTTAAGCATTCGAGGATCTAAATGCCATCCTGGCCACTCTCTCACTTAGAATCTTGGTTACTTGACCTGTAGAATGGACAGAATAATACCCACCTCAAAGAGTCACTCTGAAGATTGAAAGAAATCGAATATGTAACGTGCTAGACACATAGGAATTACTCAATAAATGCAGACCTCTTTACTTTCCTGCAGATGGCGCTGGGCTCCCCGTGTGATGTACGGAACAGAGACTCCGGTAATGGATACCACTATTTAATTCACGGATCAGGATGCAGGAGGCAGAAGCTGATGCTCTCCTCTGTATGCTCACAAGACATGGACTACACGGCTCCTTATCATGTGCCTAATTGAATTGTTTTATGTCTTATTCAAAACCAAGTGACCTATTTGAGGGCTCTTACTCCTGTATTCCCAGCAACAAGTGCAGGACCTGAGAGATAGATGGTGCTTCATAAAGCTTCCTTGCTTGAACGACTGGGTGGATGGTGTCATGAGTGGGCTGATAGGTGGGGAGGTGGGTGTGAATGCTCTTCTAAATTGTCACACCTCAGTCCCTTCTAAGTAAAGCAGAGGACATCTTCAGATACTGGTCCCTCCAACTCTGACGTAATTGCTGAGGGGGCCTGAAACTAGGCTGATGGGATGCATTTGAGGTCTAGGTATTAGATGAGGGATCCTGGCTAAGAGGAGCCAAGGAAAACCAAGGTCTCCTTCTATATAGGGAAAAGCAACTTTCACTGCCCCAGATAAAACTAATCACATGATCCAAAAATGCCATAGCCTACACCAGCCCACAAACTGAGCTCTATTCCCCTTTCATTTAGCCCTTTTTTTTTTTTTTTTTTTTTGGTAAAACACTCTAAAAACCATCTTCAGAAAGAAACTCATGATTTGCACTTTCAGACAAAAATAAAATGAAGCACCAAAACAAGACCCCCAAAGTCACATTTGCAAGCGAACTGGCCTTTGGGTTGTTGGCAATTCCCAGACCAGCCCAGGCCAGGTGTTTGGCACCCTATGATGTCACAGCCCCACAGCTGGATTTTTCAGAGCTGGGCTGGGAAGAGTTGTACACTGTTTTCTTCTCATTTCCCAGCTCTTTGGTGCTCCCAGATGTTTTAATTACAGAGGAAAGGGAGCGGATGATTCTGCCCATATGTCTCCATTCCACACAAATAAATCTCCTCGCCGTCCTGCACAGCTCTGTGGCGTTGCGACTGTCCCACCGAAACGGATGCTGTCGGGTCTAATCACCATCTTCAATCCTTCAGTGAGCGTGTTAATTCCAGGAACACCGGCTGGGACTGCTGTCCCAGGGAGATAATCTAGAAACAATTAGACACCATCGCAGCAAGATGCGGTCCCTCCTCTGGGGAGCTGGGTGCTCTCCCAGTCTGATCTGGGAGCAGCCCACAGGGAGTTGAGTAGGAAGAGTTAGGAGGCGGCGGGGGGCGTGGGTGTCAGAACACAGGGCAATTATTTACAGCTGGGACTGTGGCATCCCCTGAAGCCCCTAATACCCTCAGGCACTAGGTCATTATCTATGGCATGCCCAGCTGCAAAGATGCCCTGCCCTCTTAGGAACTTTGGGAGGAACTCAAAGGAGGTGTCCCAAACATGTAGCTATAGTGTATACACACACACACACACACACACACAGATTACAGTGAACTTTTCCAAGGAAACAGCAAAAGCTGGCAGGCGTATTTAGCATTCTGATTCAGTTTCACGAGATGCTAAATTTGCTTTTGATCGGAGCATCACTGATTAACACATAGATTAAGAAGAACAAACCCAGGGAAATTTTATGTGGTTTGGGGTCACCAATAGAGTTCTCTTTTCTTGACAAGGCCATCATGCCTAGGAGTAAATACAGAGGAAATTCCAAAGGGATAAATGTGTTTGAAGTGTAACACGTATTGTAATGCAGCAAACACATCTTCTGTGAACATCTTGATGAAGTTTTATAAAATTTCACACCCGGGTAACCCCGCGCAGATCGGGCTTTGAGCATCGCCAGCGCACCCGAGGCCTTCTTCCTGCTCCGACCCATTCAATACCCACCTCAAAGGGAACAGGTAGTCTAACTAACCTCCTCTTTCTAAATTACATGTAAATGAAGTCATATACTCTTTGGAGAGCAGCTTCTGTTGTCAAAAAGATGTATGTGAGACCCATCCTTCTGGTTGTGTGTAGTGATAATTCTCTCAATTTTCCTCTCTCTCTCTCATTGATAGACATCCTCTGAATATACCACGATCCATTCTACTGAGGCTGGGCATTTGGGTTGTTTGCAGTTTGGCACTATTATGTTTAAAGCTGTGACTGGGAACATTTTGCCCATGTCCACTCATTTGCTTGCGTAGATACTCAGGTGTGGAATAGGGTCTGAGGGTAGAACCACTTTTTCTTGAAGCCACAGTCATATGACCCAACGTTACCCCAATCTAATCTCTTTCCCACATGGAAGTCCGATGATCTAACTAAAATATGTATCTGCTCAGGTCCTTTCGGGGTTTAAAATCCTTCAATCCTGCTCCATTGCCCTGGGGATAAAATCTAAACCTTCCACTCCCTAGAACCTGGGCTATCCTTTCACCTTTGAGTTTTCTCCGTATCAGTCACACTGAACTCCCATCAATTTGTCTTTTGCCTTCAGCCTTCTCTCTCCCAGCCTTGGCCTCCATGGTCTCATCCGCCTAGAGATGTGTTTGCCTTTCACTGGCTGGCTCTTGCCCCTCCTACGGAATTTAGGGTAGTTGTCACTCCCCCAAGTAGCTGCCCCTCTGCTTCTTGTCATCTTGTTGCCTTTTCAGCAACCTCTTTTCTCCATTCTCTTGCTGCTGGATATTTCTACTTTCATTCCTTCTGTGCCTCGTACCCTGGTCTGTTCAGATTTGTTTTATTTTATTCTGCTACAATTTCTTTGCTTATATCCCCTTTCAATTATGAAGCTCTGTTGAAGCTGGCATTCCTTCACTGGTGTATTTATAGCATAAATGATTCATTCCAGCATGCATTCAACAAAACTTTTTGAATATATGAGACTCTGTTGGTAGCAAAGTAGAGGCGGAGAGAGTAGGACCTCTGAGATATGTAATCTCTGTCCTTGGAATCTTCAACCTAGAAAAGGAGATGGGTTAAGCAGGATGGGTGGTGGGCAGTGGTAAGACATGGAATGAGGTAGATATGGGTTTGAATCCTGGCCCTACCATTTACAGCTGTGTGACCCCATGCAAACCCCTTACCTTCTCTGAATATTGGTTTCTTTATCTGTATGAATGGCTGTAATGGCTGTAAATGGCTGTAATTCTTGACTCATGAATCTGTGGGAAGTAAATGTAAGTGAATATGTAAAACACCCAGTATAGGGCAAAGAATATATTAAGTTCTAAATTAAAGGCCCTTCATGTGTCCCACATTAGAAAGGAATATAAAATAATGAGGGCCATGGGGGATGTTCCAGGGAAGAAATCTGAGATCATAGAAATGAATTTTTGTTCCAAGAAGATTAGAAACAAACATCAACACCAACAATGAAAACAAACAAACAACTTCCAATACTGGGTGAATGACTTGTGAAAAATAAATTTACTGCCTATGTGGCTTTGTGTAAATAATGTGTGAAAAGAAAAAAAATTCTGAAGATCTAGGGAAAGAGTGAGATAACAGAGAAAGCTATTTCCTGCCTGCTGGTCTGAAAGTCCTTCTTGATGGAGTCCTGTTCAAGACTCACCTGGAAAAACAAAATGGAGTTGGCGAGGTCAATCCCCATATCCCATCTAGGAAAAATGTGTTGCTTAAGAGGAAATCCCAGCTCCATTGCATGTACTGTTCCTTGAAATATTAGAAAATGTGATTCATTCAGCACAAAGTCTGGAAACCTAGCAGGCCCAGGGAGTTTGCAGGATCATAGTGTACACTTCTCCAGGGCTCATGCCTTGGCCTGGTGCAAACTGAGAGAGACCTTTGGTTGATTCCGAGCCCAGGAGGACACCAGAAAGAAGGTGGCACTGATGTAAGTCGTTCCTGCCAAGATGCAATGTGTTCCTTTATTTACCATCTTGGCCAGGGTGTGGGAGTAAGTTTAAGGGGTTTCCACTTATCCTTTAACAGAAGCCAAGGAACCAACATGGGGTTCTGCCATCTTCCAAGTATGCCTATTCATAGATCTCAAGAATGAGCCCAGGGTAAGTACGTGGTCACTATGAGCTGAACTTGGGCCAGCATTCATTTTATTATCTGGGTCCTATATGTCTCACCTCTAATATACAGACAGATAAAATAATCCTTGAGTCTCTGATCTCAGTGTTAACTCACATTCTATATCCAAGTATCTTTGAGATGTCTGTGTATTCTCTCTTTCCCTTGGATAGCAACCCAAGTAAATGCTATAGATCCTTTTTGAGGAAGCACCAGAAGGCTCTCCACCATTGATATACTATGAGAACTTCCACCTGGACATCTGGTCTCAATCAATGGGTTCAGTATCTAAAAGTGGTTCATTTCCAGAAACTTGACAAGTGATCATAACTTTGAATAGAGGTGGCTGCCCTCAGCTTCTTGGTCATCTGTCCTTGATACCTTTTGATTTTATAGATTAAACATCACACTTGGTGGTTGCCCATTTATCTTGACCCTAGGGTCACTTTGTTCTATTAACCATCCCATAGCTCTCTGTAGACCAGGCTCCTCTGGCTGCTGCCTTAACTGCCATCCTTTATGATAATTGCATCCACCTTATTTCTTAGGATTAAACACTACTATATGGCTTAGGTTGACTTGGAATTTTACCCTCCGCACTCCTGGCAGGGGCTCCAGCAACATAACAGCATCTGCTTCCATCATCCGTGAGCTAGAGAAGGCAAACACCATTGAGCTTCACAGCAATGCTCATGGTCTCCTCACCAGAACACATCTTGCTGTTGTGGTAAATAGCATGTCCTTTGGAACCCTCCCATGGAATATCATTGGCTAATGACTTTCCAAATATTATTTAGTATATTCTCTCTAGGAAGCCCACTTCTTTGAGCCTTTTGATCTCTTCTTCCAATACCTGTCATGGAAGTTCTAGTATGTCTGGTTCACTTAATATGGGCCGTGATTTTCGGCAAGTTTCTAAGAGCCATCCCAGCCATGTGTTGGAATCCTCTCCTGGGGTCTTTGTCAAGATGTTCAATACCACCTCAATAAAATCTCCCATATCTGACTTATGTTTTTTCTCATCTTGTTCTGGCATCCTTTGGAGGTAGTCTCATACATATTCACTGAGATCCCACTGGTCCATGTTGGCTACATCCTGCAGCCCCTCTGGTGTTTCCTTCCTTAGCAAGCTCAGAACTTCCTAGTCCAAGTTATGTTATAATTTGAACATAGGTATTGGTCTGATGGCAAGGAAGTGATCTGGGGGTAGATCTCCAAGGCGGTATATGTTATCTTGCAAGACAATAGGCCTCTGAATCATCTTCAAGCATAAGGAAATGGTAGCCTGTAACAGGGAGGAGTGGGTTGCTCCCTCGGGCTCAGAGAGTTCAAGTGTGTCTAGGGGTTCCAGATATTCACATGCATCAACCCAATTGTCCTTACCCCAAGTCTCAGGATCCTAGTCTTTCTAACCAGGACACTGACTTGGCATGGAAGATATACTAGGGTTGAAGATGTAACCTTCTTTGGAGATCTACAACCCTGATAATCACTCTCTGGACCCAAATATCAGCATTTTCTGTCCTCCAGCTGCCAGAGATGAAACTTGCTTTAAATGTTGCCAAGGAGACCCTCTGCCTTTCATGCTTCATATTATATTGGTGACTAATCATCTCCAGGGTTTCAATGTTTTTCTTTTTTCTAATGCATCAATTATGCCAGCCATCCCAGTCCATTGTCCTTATAATCATTATATCCCTTGAACATCTTAAAAACCTAGAGCTATTGTATTCACTTGTGTATTATCCTCTACCAGTTTCCCATCCCAGTTCACTACTGGTGCATTTTTAACAATTGAGCCACTACCTCCTGCCGGGGGGAAGTTAGTACTCCACCTACCATCACAGATGGGATATTCATTGCCAGCTGACCAGTAGGTAACCCAGCTGCAAAGTCCCACCTCAGAGTCTGCTTCTTTGACCATTTCTGACCTCAACTGTCTTAGACTGGGTTCCCTGGGAAATAGAATTTGAGATGAGGATTTGCCTGTAGGAGATTAGGGAGTGGTCTTAGGAACAACACCTATGGGAGGATTTAGAAAGGAGAAATGGGCAGAAGGAGAAAGTAGACAGTGATGCAGTCACAACAAAGGGTTCAATTGAGCTCAACAAAGAGCTCTGGATCTGGGGTGGCCCTTCAGGTTGTTTTCTAATTAAGAAAAGTCTTTGTACCTTCTTATTGACCAGTTATTGGATGGATTTCCTTCCCTAGAGAGGGGGTATAATCTACGGCAAGACAGCTCCCTTTGGCCAAGGAAAAGTCCAAAGAATGACTCAGTTATAAGCCATCAGTAACTAACCCTTCAGCAGCTAGGGGTATGAGCGCCTCATTCGTGAAGGGGAGATGGAGGCAGCTGATGATGATAGTATCTCCTACAATCTATATATGTTAAATGTTGATACATCATCTTTCAACAAAAGCATCTTTGCAGGTTGTGGGAATCACTCTTATGGATCAGGGATGAAAAGTTTTAAACCGAGCTCAGGCAGAAAAGGACTGTGAGAAACTTGATAAACTCAGGTGAGGACCCCTAAGAATGTTGGCTCTGTGACATGTTTTTGTATTCATTCACTCAACAATTGTTGAATGAGAGCTGACCATATGCCCAACACTGTAAATAAAACAGTGTGTGAGACAAGGAAATTCCTGACCATCAAGAAGAGACAGGAAATGAACTAGCCACACACCAAAAAGTAAGATCGTTTCAGATAACCACAAATGCCTTTGTTAAAGCAGGGCAGTTGAATAGAGTGATGGAGAGAAAGAGAAGCTGCCTTCAGTAGAGTGCCCAGAGAAGGCATCCTAGGCAGTAATATTTAGGCTGATCTTTAAAAAAATGGGAAGGTGGCAGTCGCGTGAGAATCTAAGGCAAGAACGTTCCACACAGAGGGAGTTGAAACAGCGAAGTCCCTGAGGCGAAATGCGCTTTTCTGTGTTGGAGGAACTAAAAATGTGACCTTCTCAAATATCTGACGACAGGTGTCAAGAAAATAGGAACTGTGATCATCCTGACGGCAGACCTGGTCAATCAGACCCTCACTCCTTCATACAGCTTCCAGCAAGACAGCTCACCAAGGAGCTCCCAGAGTAGGGGATATCAGTCGTGACTCTTGGGGTCATCACGTGGTGTTGGGAGGTTCAAATAAAAAGTGATATGAGAGGGCAGTCCAGGGGGAGCTGGGCCTTAAAGAATGAGAATGTGGGCACACAAACTTGAGAACCCATTACAGGAAGCAGCCTAGACTAAGGCACAGGGCGAGCAGAAATTGTGGGAGGTGGCAACAAGCAGTTCCTTTAAGCTGGAATGTAGGATTAGTGAAAAAGACTCAGTATGAAATTAGGTTCATCAGGGACTTGGAGACCATGGTCAGATTAACAAGGGTACCCTTGATACTGTAGTCATTGCAAAGCCACTGACCATTTTAGAGCCTAGGATGACGTACTTCAAAGTTTTCAAGAAGATGAATCCATCAGCACAACTCTGTGCTGTGGTAGAGGAAAGACTATAAATGGAAAAACTGCAGGCTGTGATAATAACCCCTGTAAGTCAAGGACATAGCACAAATTCCATGGATTTGTTATCTATTACTATAGAACATATTACCACAAACTTAGTGGCTGAGAAAAATTTATTACCTCCTTGTCTCTACGGATCAGGAGCCTGGTGCATTTTAGCTGCGTTGTCCGCTCAGGGACTCACAAGGCTGGAGATAAAGTGCCGGCTAGCTGTGTCCTCAGCTGGAGATTCAACTGGGGAAAGTTCAAGTTCCCTGAGGTTGTTCACTTCCTTGCAGTTGTAGAACTGAAGACCCTGTCTTCTTGCTGGCTGTCAGCCAGAGGTCACTTCTGCTCCCAGAGGCCACTCACAGGTCCTTGCCACATGGACCCTGTCATAATTTGGTAGTTTGCTCTTTCAAGGTCAACAAGAACATCATTTGCTGCAGTTCAAACCTCTCTGACTTTGTTTCTGACCTTTAGCCCCTTTGTTAAAAGGGGTCCCCTGATTAGGCCAGACCCACCACACTCTTGGGGAGAATATTATACAGGGCGACCCACTGAGGGGGTGGGAATCTTGGGGACCATCTTAGAATTCTGTCTATCACATTCCTAACCCAGTGATAACTATTGAGCTGTGAGACCACAGATGGCTCCAGAAGTTTTACTTGAAAGAGTCTCAGGGGTATCGTCTCTATTCAGAAATGTCAACATTTATCTGTTCCAGGCTCCTCTCCAGCAGCCTCCACAGTAGACAGTACAACAGAAATATTCAAAAATGTAATTTTCCTTCTAGCCAAAGACCTGATTCTATGTGACATCACAATCTCTTTCTCAAGTTGCCAGATTTTTAAAAAGTGTTTAAATCTTTGCCACAAATTTACTTCTCACAGGTAGGACACATAAAGAAGGTTCAGCTAAGCAGGTCTGTCCCAGGAATGGAGTAGACAGTAACCATTTAAGGGAGTGTCCCAGGAAGCCGTGCATTGTGGACCCTCAGACCCCATCCAGGGCTAGCCTGTGAGGTCAGTGCCATAAGGGGCAGCCCTGAAAAGACAAAGGAGCAGAGGTGGGGTTGTGAGATTTCAGTCCCTAACTGACTGCCTCCACGGTTTTCTGCATACATTAAAGAAAATGTATGGGTACAAGAGTCTGGAATTCAACAGCTCATAACTACAATTAACCACCATTAATTAATGGCTACAAGATAAATGAGCCATGCAATCAGTTTATTCCTGGGCTGTAAGTATTTAAATTCACAGTAGGATGCAGGTCCATTTTTCACCAGTGTGAAATTAAAACAAGTTTGAATCATGGCTGCATGTTGCAGGAAATAGGCAACAATTTCTTCTCTGAGTATTTTACATTTTGGGTCCTAGGAACTGGCAAGGGGCAGACAGAGGCAAGGAATCCCCATGCACAGCAGAAGTAGGAAGTGGAGTCCAGGATCTGAGCAAACACCTTCCTAAAATCATAAGGACAATTATGATGTGATGAGACTGATTTTGTGCAGGTCTCTGTGCTAGGAAACGTCTAGGCAGCTTTTGAAGTTGATCTTCACCACATCCCTATGAGGGACATTATTATCCCTATTTTCTGCTCAAGGAAAGTGATGCTTAGAGATCTTAAGAACTGCTATAGAAACAAAGTTGCTCTTCCTCATTCCTAAATTTCTTCCAGGATGCTCCCAAAGTGTGTCTTCAGATGACCTTGCCCCTAATTTTCACATATCATCACTCCATGTGTCCTGACTTATCAAAACTCCCCAAATAATAACTGAATATTCTGCTTGCCCTTAGGTTATCAGTCCATCAACTGGACAGAGATAAGATTCAGAAGACAAGGGAAAGAGGAAAAGAAAAGATTTGATCTTACTTAATAGAAAACAAAATGAGATGGCGTTCTTATCTTCCCCACCAAGATGTTTATTCATTAGAGAGAGAACAGTAGTAACTTTTCAGTGAAAAAATTTAGCAGTCACCATTTTAACCAAGTGATCAAAGCCAATGGGATTTTGAAACAAAATTTGTGGTAATGTCCAATCAGAAAATTTGTCTGAAAAAAACTTCTTTTTGCATAGGCATGAAGAAACCACTCTATTTTTAAATGTTTCATTCAGTTAAATTTTCTAAATTTAAAAGGTCAGATACCGGTTATATGAGGACTCTAAAAAAAGTGATACAAATGAACTTATATAAAAACAGAAATAGACCCACAGACATAGAAAACAAACTTAAGGTTACCAAGGGGGAAAGGAGGGGGGATAAATTACGAGTTTGGGATGAACAGATACACACTACTATATGTAAAATAGATAACCAACAAGGACCTACTGTATAGCACAGGGAGCTCTATTCTATATTTTGTAATAACCTATAAGAGAAAATAATCTGAAAAAGAATATATATATGTATATATATATACATATATATATGTAACTGAATCACTTTGCTGTGTACCTGAAATAACAGACATTTTAAATCAATTAAAAAGTTACCAAAAAAAAAAGATTAATGAAACAGAGTCCATAAAAAAAAAGAGAAAAAAAAGATTGGAAGGAAATATGTCCTTTGATTCACAAAACAGTTTGAAAACAAATGTAAATTATGTCTTATAACTGCTTGTGGAAGCAGCATGGAGTTAGTAAATAATACATTCTCAGCCCTTGTATCATGGCACCCAGGTGGCAGTATTCTGCTTGGTGGAAAGCTACTATCAGATCAGAGGGGAAGAAAGGAAATAGCATTTGAGACCCTTATGACTTGGGAGAGAAGAGATTGAAGAAAAAGATAGTCCGAGATCTTTGCTGAAGGAAATAAACAGAATTTGCCTGCTTTATCTACCATCTAATTAGCCATCTCTTTGTCAAATGGCATTTTAACTGTTTATTTTTGCTCAGCATCTCATGGAAGACAAATTGAAAAAACAAATAAATGCCCACATTTTGAGGGTGAAGTCAAGGAAGCAGAGAAGCAGGGTCATGACTTAAAAAATCTTTTAGGGTTAGAGAAACTTGAGCATGTTAGCAGTGAGGAAGGATCAAATGCAGGGAGAAAGATAATAAAAGTAAGAGACACACAAAATGAGCTACAATTATAAAACAAATCCTAGCCTCAGAACCATTCAGCCACTTGTACTCCATATCCCTCAGGACCAGAATCACTGAGATCAGAGGCCAGAAGAAATTTAGTAACTCCTTCCTAACCTAACCAGGCTTGGAAGGAATCATATTTCTGCTGGGCACTGGAGGACAGAGGTACTGAGAAGCCAGCTCTCTCTGCACCTCTGGAGGGTCAAGAAATGGCTGGAGGGTCAAGCAATGGTCAAGCAATGGCTGCAGTTTTCGCTGCGTGGTCCATAGGATGGGTGCCACCCATCTGCTAGCCTGTAACTGCCTTGATGGGCCTGCCAACCCCTTTTTAAGACTGGGATGCCCTCTCAGTATGCTTTGCCTCTGCGACCTTCTTTGTGTTGCATCAATCAGATGTGACGTGAATGTTACCTTGTAGAGTTGGGCAGCAGGGGGCGCTGTGCTTCTGATGATCTAGGTAGCTTTGCTATGAACTCCCCAATCTAAGCATTCATGCTGCTTCTCAGTGAGTGAACCCTCACCGCTTCCCGTGATTTTCCCAAAGCTACAGTCAAGTTTGTCACATCCATTAGACAGAAGTATGTGATGTCATACCTCGATCCTGCAATCTTCTGAGTTTGGTGTGTCTGTTCATATGTCTCGCTCAGCATGTGCACAGTTCTTTGATCTTCCTAGCTCAATCACATTCAGTAATACCACCTCTTAACAAGGGTAACAATCCAACAGGGACAAATGTCTGATGAAGTTGGTAAACATTGCTGGTCACACTGTAATCTTGTACCCAGAAACATTTTTAGATCATTTTGCAAAGTCTGAGAATTTTATTCAAAGAACATAATCCTTTAAAAACAAACAACAAAAAAGTGGTAAAAGCACTGTGTGTGAAGATATTTATTTCTGTGTGCGTTTAATGTATAATTTTAAATAATTGGAAGTAGCATAAATATCCAGCGATAGAGAAACGGTTAAGCAAATAAAATTATATCAACTTGACAGAATAGTATGCAGCCAATAAAAATGTTAATTAGCAATATGACAAAGAAACTCAACATTTGTTTATGATATAATGTTAAATGAACACAGCAGAATACAAAATTATATGTACACTGTGAGTAAAACTATAAAATTTAAAAACTATAGTAAAACTATGAAAATTGTTTGCATGTGGACAGGGTCCAGAGATGAAAAATGAAAGCAGCTTTATTTCAGGTTTTTGTTATTGCAATTAAAATGCTGTTGCACAGTAAATTAAAAAAAAAAAACTTTAAAAATAAAAGAGGGGGGCTTCCCTGGTGGTGCAGTTGTTGAGAGTCCGCCTGCCGATGCAGGGGACACTGGTTCGTGCCCCGGTCCGGGAAGATCCCACATGCTGCGGAGTGGCTGGGCCCGTGAGCCATGGCCGCTGAGCCTGCGCGTCCAGAGCCTGTGCTCTGCAACGCGAGAGGCCACAACAGTGAGAGGCCCGCGTACCGCAAAAAAAATTTTTTTTAATAAAAATTTAAAAAATAAAAGATGAAAGAGTTCAACCAAAAATGGAGCAATTTTCAGGAGAAGACACTTATTTGGGCTACGCTTTTGCATTTTTATTCCTGGGGGAAAATTACATTTGGGAGAATGGATTATGTTTAGAATCATGAATAAATATCTAAGGAAGGATCCCAAGCTTTGCTCCTTCAAGATGATACCCCCAAATACTACAGTGTGAGATTTCCCTGCAGAACATTCCATACAATGGGCTCGGTAGATGGAGGAAGGGAATGGAAAAGCAGGGAGAGAAAAGATGTGTCTGAATCTCCTAGGGAACCTTTTCATAAACATAGAGGCTCATCCCTCCAGCCACTGGAGATTCCAGATCCCAGTCTCTGAACTTGGGAAAAGCTCCCCAAGTAATCCAGTCCCCTTCTGGTCTCCCACCTAGAGCCACAGATCTGTGGCCTTTCGTCATTGTATTCAGGCTACACAAGGGCTGCCATAAAGGGCAACTCAGGAATCAGTGAGGCTCAGTCCTTCCTCTGGGAGCACTACCATTTGCCCAAGAGAAGGAATAACCTAGTGTTCTCTCGGCAGCTCCTTCTTCTTGTGCCTCGACCTTGAAGGAGTGGAAATGAAGAGAACACAGAGAGAGTGATGGAGGTTACCTCCCCTTTGCACAAAAGTCAAAGCCTGAGGTTAGTGGGAGCAACGCCAGGGATTTTATAGTTAGAGAAATTAGAATCTTACTCTTCTCCACATATAGCTTTGTGATTCACAGGGTATAGCAGTTTCATTAATTTCTTAAAAATCTCAAATATTCTATCCCTTAACTCCCTGCCCAATTTTTATGTTTCTGTATTTCTCCATGGCTTTGAATAATAAACTCTTCTCTCTCCCTGGAATGATTTCACCCCATTTCTTTACATATGAAGCTCCTATCCCTTCTCAGAAGGGTGAGTATTATCATCCCCATGTTATAGGCGACAAAACTGAAGGTAAGTAACTTTCTTGAGGTTACACAGGACTGCAGAGCTAAGATTCGATACAAATCTGTTCAACTTAAAACCCCAACTTGGTTCTACCACACCGTGCCCCATGCATACAATAAGCATATAATATAAGGTCACAGGCTTTCCCAAACTATTTTTATTGTCATTAGTTGTTTACATGGTCATCTTCCCTGTTGGGCTGTTATAAGCCTGATGTCTATTGAATGAATGTGACAACTTAGTGATGTTACTTATATACATAGGCACACGCATAAGGGCCTAACTCAAAACCACCCCTTTTCTCTTCACTAGAGGCTGAGGCCCAGGCTCTGGCAGGGAGGAAGTTTTTCAATCACGAGTCTCAGCATTCACATGTAAGCCAGGAATCTGATTGACTTTCTTTCCCTCTCAGCAAAATGGCGAGACCATAGCTTCAAATATTCTGGAAGGAAAAATAATGCAGGTTACAAATACTGTTTCATTTATCTCATGAAATATGTACTTCCAAATGCAGAAAGATGACCGGACACATCCCTTTCTAATGCAAGAACAGGGCTGCTAGCTGGAGGAAAAGCCTTCAACACTGTGATGCAAGTCATGCTGGAGAGAGTGCCAGGAGCTCTTTGCCACAGTTCTGATCCTGACACTTCCCTGGACTCCCCATTGTCCAGCCCGCCAGCGCATCGGTACTGCAGACAGAAGGTGGGCAGACCAGGGGCTGAGCACTGCCAGTGATGGGCTGGGAAATGCTGAACAGTTGGCTCTCTTGGGCAGGAATGGGAAAGGTGTGCCCTGATTGGTAGCATTTGCCAATTTCCATGGTATATATATTCCCAGCCTGGCCAGTTTCATGCCACCAATGGGCCCTTGACTCATTTGCATAATTCCTGAAAAGTCAATAATAGACCCGTGAGCCAGTACAAGCCAGCTCCAGCTCAACACTGAGTTTGGTTACCCCTTTCATAGCAACTATTTTAGATTAGGGCTACTGGGGCAGGTATAAAGGACTCATCAGAATATGATTCTGGAAATTCCCTTTCAAGCCACACCAGCATTACAGAACTTTACTTAACACATAAATATCATGGACCCACTGAACACAGGCGCCACAGCAGTAAAATACAACGTTAAAAATACAAATAGGGACTTCCCCTGGTGGCCTGGGTTTGATCCCTGGTCAGGGAACACTGCATGCTGCAACTAAGACCCAGTGCAGCCAAATAACTAAATAAATAAAAATACAAATACATATTTGTCTACATTTCTCTATCTCCCTCCATATTAAAAGAGGATTTTATTTTTTTTAGTAACTCTTTTGGATCAGTATGTAACTCTCCCCCCCTGCCACTTCCCCTGAGTCTGATAACAGACCAATCTGTTTCTTAGGGAGTAGAAGTGGGAAAACACCAAGGAGAGAAAAAGGGAATAGAGATAGAGCACTTAATAGTCTGTGATACTAGAAAGAAGAAGAACTGTGTGGGCACCATCACCACCACCAGCACTGAGACTCCAATCTTATTGGAGCCCAATAAGGTTACTTTGCAGACATGTGAGGAGCCCCGTCTCCCTGATACTTTTAATTTTACAAAGTCATTAAAATGGAGAGAAATGATAGGGAGTTGCAATTCTAAATCTACCATATCTTATTTTTCCTTTCCCTCCACCAATGCATCCTTGCCTTTTTGGTCCAGGCAGCTACCTGGCTTTAAGCTCTCCTTAGTGGCTTTCCCCATATCTCTTTAGGGAGTGACTCTGGGGTCAGATCTCCAAGGTCAATCCTGAGATGAGGGTGTGTATACAAGTGACTTATCAAGGCAGTGCTCCCCAGGGAAACTGGGCTGGAAAGGGGGAGCAGGACAGGGAAGGCGGGAAGCCAAACAAGGGTGTGATTTCAGGCCAAGTCCCACAGCCTGATCCTCCAGGGAACCCTGCAGTGTAAGTCACCCCTCACCCTGTGGTCACCCTCACCCCGGGCATGGGAGCTTTCAAACTCCTGTACCCACTTAGTCATTGGTTCAAGGCCACCTGGAGGTTATAAACTCCAAGGCATATCAGACTCACTTCTGATGTGAACAAAGGGGCTCCAGCAGCCCGAAGGCAGTCCTCTGAGAAACAGCTGCAGGCACTGGCTGTTTGGAGGGGACTCACACCAGAGAAAGGGTATGCTGAAAGAGCCAAGGGGATCAGCACAGCGTGCAAACACAAGTCCCACAGGATGAAGAATAAGGGAATGGGAGGACCAGGAGACCTAGAGATCCACGCTGTGTCTACCAGCATCTGCAGGCAGTAAATGCAAGCATCTGGACTCAGCACACTCCATCCCTGGGTCATATTGCTAGCAGGATGCATTTTCCTTTGTTGAGTCTCTTATGGTCTCAGGAGAAATCTGGTAATCACTCACCACTCCTTAAATAACCACCCATCCTTCTTATCCAGCTCCAATCTCCGGGACACCCCTGTGTTCACCTCTCCTTCCTCTTTCCCCATCAAGTGAACAGGCGAAGTGGGGTTAGTCAGCGTCACCATCCTCAACGTTTATTCTATCGAGAGCCACAAAATGCTTAACATGTTTTAGAATTATTTGTACATAGGCTTGTTTTCACACCCAGCATTGTTCCAAACCTCCTTTGTGTCATACTTTCTTTGGCTCCCTTGATAGACTGGATCCCCATGAAGGTAAGAGTGAATAAGAGTGATTGCATCCTGGACCTGTTTGGAGCAACAAGCTCTATTGCATCACCACCAACACCTGAATAGCCCTGCTGGTGGAAAATTTGAAGCCACTACCACCTCAAACAGCCCTGCTGTCATTTGCTGATCCTCTTATTGAATCACAACATCCACACAGATGTGGTCTGTGCACGGGAGAATCAGAATTTTACTACAGAGGTCAGTGAACTATGGCCTGCAGGCCAAACCCACTTGCCACCTGCGTTTGTAAATAAAGTTTTATTGGAACACAGCCATGAGCATTTGTTTATGTATTGTCTCTGGCTGCCTGAGTGCTACAACAGCAAAGTTGAATCATTGTGACAGAGACTGAATGACCTGCAAAAGCCTAAAATATTTAACATCTGGTCCTTTACAGAAAAAGTTTGCTGATCCTCCTTATACTAGGTCTGGCAGGACTCAGAGACAAATATTCAAGAAATTCGTAAATTCTGTGAGTACTCTGTCAACATGTGTTTCATCCAAGTCTTAAGAGTTGAACAAGAACCCTGGAGGAGAGAAGCCAGGTAGAACCAGTCAGATCCTCAAATCATAGACATGACAAAGAACAGGCTTTGTTGAGGGACCAGGCAGGAGAGTAACATCCACCCAGGAGGCTGCAGAAGAAAGAAATGTTCTCACAACACTACAGAAATGCATGTCAACCTAAATATTCTCCTTGACCATATCAAGACTGTGCCTTTTAGAGGGCCGGGGTTATGGCCATGGTCTGGCACAAACTGGGTGCTCCAAAAGTGGATTTTGAAAGGAAGGAAGGAGAGAAGGAAGGAGGAGAGGAGAGAAAGAGGAAAGGAGGAGGGAGACCCACGGGAGAAGGAAAAAAGGAGAGAAAGAGTGAAAATACTCACCCTGTTTAGCTGCCTGGCTGCTGTAAGGGTTGTAACATCGTGATTCCGGAGCTCAGTCTGGAGCCACACGCAGCCAAGGATGCAAGCCAGTAACCCAAGGAGAATACAGACCCATGCAATTCATCTGCCTTTTCTTCTCCAGCTTCTCATCAAAAGGCCACATCATTTTCAGCCAGGCTTCTTAAAATGTCCCTCTTATTCTTGCATCTCGGCCCTCACACACTGCAGCTGCCCTCTGCCTCTCCAAGCAAGCTTCTCCATCCCTGACAAACCCCTCCCAGAGCTCGACCCTCTCCCTTTGCCCTTCCCTCCTGACACTGGGTTCCAAACCCCAAACCCCAACCCTCCTGATGGGAGGCTCCTTAGAAATGAGGGACAAGGGAAGACCTAGCATAGTCAGAATCCTAGTTAGCGGGTCTCTTGGCCCTGTAGTTTGCTTCTACACAAGGAAATTTCCACCAGAATGAGATGGCTAATAGCATAGACCCTAGGACAGACTTTTCGAGCTGTATGACCTTGGGCTATTTTACTTTCTCTCTCAGTACTTCAATTTCCTCATCTGTAAAATGGGAATAATAATAACAGTATCTATCCATTGTATAGGCTTGTTATAGGATGAAATGAGTTAATTCCTCTAAAGCACTTAGATCCATACTGAACCCATCAATCTCTATATAAAAGTTTGTTTAATAAAATCTTATCTTTCCAAGCTACTGGATCTTACCATTGAGGTCAGATCTGCTAGAATGGAAAGTTTGTCAACTCTAAAGTGATAAAAGAAAGTGATAAAATATTCCAAAGCTATTGATATCTTCAAAGAAAAAAATGTGCCAAGGGAAAAAATATATAATGGTAAAACAGTATAAACTTAATGGGGTGGAGTAATGATACCATTTTAGAGCTTACTAAAAAGCCAACACAGTCTGAAAGAATCAGTCATGGTTTTTAAATCTGAGGATGTGCCCACATCCCATGAACGCTACTGTGTTTCCAATACGATGGTAGACACTGAGTGTCTGCTCCAGGAGGCATATGGAGACCAGTTAAGCACATCTCCCTGTTCAAATAACTCTTCCCTGAGCTGGCTCCCGCTGCTGGGAAATATCTGGGGATGGGGAAGGCACTAGGCGATGCTTAGTGGTGCCGTGTGTGAGGGTCGCATGTTAACTATCACTGAGCCAGCTAAGCTATTACTCACCAATATTAACAATTAGTGAGGGTTCATTAGTGCAGGGTCTAAGCTGCTTAAGACCTTGCAATGACTCTCCATTGTACACCTCAGCATGCACCATAAGCCCTCCGTGATCTCCCCAAAATCTCCCTCTCCATCCCCTAGTTGGCCCACCATGCCAGCTCATTCCCTCTGCAGGGCGGTTGCACACACAGCAGGAAGCTCCTTTCCCATACAGGAAACACCTCTTATCCTAAAAGCTTCAGCCCTCTCTGACCACCCTGGCTGACACAGGTACCCTTCTGTGCCCAAACCCTTTGTTTACTTCCTTAATTAAAGTTGCTGCAATTTATAACTATACATTTTCTTCAGAATCTTTTCTTTTTTTTTAATTTGAATGAAAGATTCTTTACATTCTATACTGCTTTACAATTTTCAAAAGTTTCACTCACATGATTTCATGTCTGTTGTGACCTACTAACATGCGTTTTTCCTAAGATACAGTATCATGTCTATTTTATTCTCAGCTGTAATCTCAGAATTTCCTGTACTGTCTGACATACAGGAAGGGCTCAATAAACACTCATTGAATGAGTGAATGAATGATGAATAAACAGTTCAAAGGGAATCATAGCAAACATACATCTAAGCTTAACTCCTAACTCTAACACAATCTATTACCTTGGGTAATTATGTCTCCATGTCTTTAAGTACTACATACCATATTACGTATTAGTAATACAGTAAAACATGATTAGAACAGAGCCCAGTATCTTACATACATGCATATTGCAATATACATAGGTATTGTCATTGTTATCATCGTTATTGTTATTATTAATAGTAATAGTGCCTGCAGTTCCAGTACTATGTCTCAGTTTCCTCTTCTAATAAAAAGAGAAAAATAATCTGGTCTCACCTGTCTTTTGTGGACTGTCTCTAAATAAGCAAATGACAATAACTCATATTGACAAGGGCATACATGTGGCTCTCTTTTTGTCTACAATAAGAGCTCCAAGACCTCACCCCAGAGGTCTCACACTGTTGGAGGAGGTGTGTTCAAATGCCAGGAGGGCATGTGGTTAATCCACCTCCCTACACGTTACAGCAGACAGGCAACCTTGACACTGTCAAAGGCGGGGACCAGCACACACAGCATATGGACCTGCAGTGGAGCATATGGATCTGGTCCTAGAGAAAAGGCTCCCATATGCTCCCCGAGCTGGGCCTGCCTTGCCCACTCCCAGCCTCCCCACACTTCTGGCTGGTTCATAAATCAGCCACTTCCCACCATCCCAGTGCACCGGCCGATCCATGTGTGATTAATGCACACATTTGCCTGCAGCCTGGAGAGAACCCCAGGTACAGGTGGGAGAGGAAGGAAAAAGACTTAATTGGAGTGGGGCGGGAGAGAAGGAGGGAAGACGAGGTCATTCCTCATTGCCATTGAGCCAGCGCTATCTTTAGAAGTCCTGGCTTTGTAAGAATTAGTTTTCTTGGAAATCTGTCTTGCAGACTCCCCAGGAACCCCACTGTAGCTTAAGATATTGCCTGGACTTTACCTCCAAAGACTCAGAAAGATGATTGCTCCATTCCAGCCTGTCCCACCCTCCATTATCCTCCAGGGCTTCTTCATCTGAGCTTAAACATTCATTCAGATCCTTTAAGAAAGACTGGGGTCCCTGGAGACAGTAAGACTAGATGTGTCAGGCAGCAAATACACTCAACTGTGTTTTAGACAAGTATTTTCCAACGGTGCCCAACAGAGGGCAAAGAGTTTTATGCAAAGGCCACAGGAAGAGAGGGCTCCAGGGTCCCATAGCTGGTTCAATCAGAGAAATTCTGCTTTGACTTTGTTTAGAGGTTAGACTGTTCAAATCCGATTCAGTTGTGATTTTGTTAAGGATAATATGGCTGAAAAAAGTTGAGACCCATCCACCCAAATTAAAAATGCTGCAGATACAATGAGGTGTGTCTGCTGTAGAAAGCACGATTATAAAATTAACGATGGTTGCCATTCACTGGGCAGGAGACGGAACAGCATTGTAATGAACAGAAGAGATGCTAGGTCACTTTCCCATTTGATCTAGGGCAAGGAATTTTCCTCTCTGTGCCCCAATTTCATCATCTGTGAAATGGGAATTATAAATGGCACCTGACTTAGAGGACATGGGGGAGACCAAATGAGATTAATCCAGGCCCTGCATTTCCATGATGCTGGAACATAATATAGGACCAATGCATATTTGCTATAATTTTTCTTCTTCTGTGTGTCACTCACTGTGCTGAACACATTATTTGTATTATCTTTTGTCCTCCCACCTTTATTCCATGAAGGTTTATTCCAATTTTACACATTAGGAACCTGAGGGTAAGACCTAGACCTTGAACAATTGCCCCAAAATGTCTACTCATGTCGTGGAGACCATTGGTGTTCTGGGACCAGTTTGAGAATCATCCATCTAGGTGACTCTGGTTTATTCTTACTTGCCTGAAAACACCACACAATTTGATGTGATTAGGCTTTCTGCTCCCTTTTCTTGCATGTGTTCTCCTGTATGCATTCACCCATCCGTCCATTGAACTACTGATCCCGTTCAACAAACATTCGTTGAATGCCTACTTAGTGTCAGGAACCTTAGTAAAGTCACTCAGCTTCTCTGAAGGTCAAAGAGCCTTTCAGTAAAATGTGGGTGTTTAGATGAACTACAGTGTAGGATTTTTATATAAAATGAAAAAAACTTATCTAAAAAGGTTTTTCCAAGTGCAAAGTGCTCTCTCCATATTAGGGATACTTAGGGATAGAATGACCATACGTCTCAGTTTGCTTGGACATTCCTGGCAGAGTTATTAGTAGCAATGCTTTTGTCCTCAAAAGGTCCCATTTGTACGTTAAATCCTAGAGTCACCCTAGCTATGAAGAGGGTCATAATGGCCATGTATATTTACGTTGGTTCATCTAGAAGGAGGGGCTGGGAACTCTGCAGAAGTTTTGAGACCAGGTTAGGGATAAAATGGTTCTGAGTGTGTTTTGAAGTATGGGCTTTGTGCCCATTAAAGAGATAGAAAATTGAGTCTTCCTTTCCGTGGGAGCACAGCAATCTCGTAGTGCAAGGGCTTGGCAGCAGGGAGGGGAAGAATTCAGGACCACCACTCTACCACCAGAGATAAGTGAGTTATCTGGGAGAACTTTACATAAATCAGTGTGACCTGATATTAAAAGAACCATGTATCCTGGATAGAAGAGCCCCCTCCAAAGGATTTGGGGGAACCCATAGAAAAGTGTTTCCCATGTGCTAACTAAAGGACACCATCAGCTACTGACATCTGCAAATTTATTCCTCTTCTCCGGGGCTAACCCCCAAGCCACATCATTTCTTGATGTCCTCAGTGACTGTTATGCCCCACTGAGCCACAGCGCTTCTGCCAACAGTAGAGTCACAGTAGGGTCTCCCCCGGGGCCCTTCCATCTACTCTTGGGCCCACGAGATCCTACTCCGTTATCCTGAGTCTCAGAGCTTACAGAGTAGGAGCGATTTCTCCCCTTCTCCTTTCATTGTCACTTTCTTTCAGAGGAGTCCTACAGTCAGCTTGCTTGAGTTCTGGGTCTCCTGGCATCTTCTAGTAAAATAATTCTTTTTACACATACTCATCATAGAGATTACAGAAGAGTATAGAAAGATGAGCCCGGAGACAAATCTAAGACACTAACACCAGGATGTATCCTCAAATAATTCCCTGACTCATACTTCCTAAGTGTTTTACAGGGCAAAACTTGATAAACCTGATATCCTGTTTCTATGGAACGAGTTCACTCCCTGGAAGTTCCCCAGAATTTCATTCAAAGAGACTTGAGCCAGTTTCTCTGTTCTGTAAAACACAGTATTTAAGAGCACAGACTCGGGGGGCAGATACATATGAACCCAAGTCCATATGAACTGTGATCTTGAGCAAATTGTGAGCCCCTCTAAGCCTCAGTTTCTTTATCTGTGAAATGGAGATAATAAAAGCACCAATCGGTCAGGACTGCCATAAGGGCTATGTTACACAATGCTGTAAAGGCTTTGAACAATATCATGAAACAATACACGTTCATCTTTATTTTAAGGTCTTCGTTATTATCATCCTAATAACGAGGAGGGCCTAGCCTCCCAATGGGAGAAGGATAAGGACTCTCCTATGAAAGGCGGAACAAACATGAGTGTTATTTCTATCTTTGTTTTCAGCCCTCACGCCCTACCCTGCAACCCAAAGGCAAGCTCTTATCTGTAACTCAGATGTCACGGAATCAAGGCAGAATATCGACTTTCTTCTGCCTTTCAACTGGAAGTTCATTCTGTGGGGAAGTATAGGTGTCCCCCGTCCATCTAAATATTTCAGTTTCTGTCTGAATGTTTGCCAGTCTGTTCAGAGAGCGTTGATAACAGGGAAGATAAAACATGTATTTAGAAAGAATGTGAGTGAGTGTGTGTAGATGTGCGGGGGTTTTTAGAAATCTGTATAAGTGAACTCCTGATTCAGGATATGTCTGTGCTGGGGGCAAAGGCTGTCTTACGCAAGTCTCATTAAGAGAGTGACTGGTTGAAAGCCAGACCTGGATTATCACAAATGGATGCAGAGAGAGGCTGAAAATCAGGCCTCCTGCCCACTCAGCAGTTCTCGGCGCTGGCCCAACTCAGCCATCTAATGCCGCTCCTGCATTAGACGTTGCAAACACAATTGACTTCTGTTACGTATAAAGCCAACCACTTTAGTTCATTTAAACGTTTAGGTTGGACTTCAGAGATTTCTGAGAGGCTGGACAGCTCGACCAGCCACGACCAGTCCACCGCTCCAGCCCCACCCCAAGACTACATAACAAGAGAAGAATATTCCTTCATGCTACAGTCAGCACCCAGTCTCCATTAGCAGATGGACTTAAAGGTTGGTATTTCTGCATTTGAAAGTTCTGATCCAAATACGCACATCCCCAAATATTTTGTTTGTATCACTCATTCATTGGACCCATATTCAATGCACCATCTGTATACTGGGCCCAGGAATATAAAGAGAGATCATATATTGAAGGAACCCTTAGGATGCTCACAGACTATCACAGGAAATAGGCAAAGAAATGGGAATGACATATTGGTACTAACGCCGTGATAATTACAGAAAAAAATAAAGGAAAGAAAAGAAAAGAAAATGGTACTGGAACTCAGCAAGGACGGTATGAGAGAACCCAGGAAATGTTCAAACTAAAGCTTAAGGGGGCTTCGTTTTTCAGGAGAAATGTGGGATGAAGAATGTTCTAGGCAGAAGATGTTGGAGAAGAGGTGTAGAAGTTAAACTCGGGCAGATCTTTGGTTAAATGACATGACTACTTACTGGACCTTGGGCAAGTTACTCCATCTCCCAGAGCCTAAGCTGCCTCCTCTATAAAACTGAGCTGATTGAGCAGCCTAGGATTACAGTGGAGCTCAAATAGCTCACATTAGCAAATGGCTGAGAGAATGTGACTCATGGTGGACATTCATTACATGGTGCCTATTAGTTTAGTATGACTAGAGCTGCAGGGGGGGCAGACCACAAAGAGTCTTGGAGTGGGGCGACTTATCCTGCAGACCAAAGGTTTCTGCTAATAGTTTTAAACCAAGGAGGAACATAGCCATGTTTGGGCTTCAAATAGATGTCATTGATGATGAGGTTAAGGATGACCTGAGGGTACAGCCAAAGGAAGCAGATGACAAAACCATGGACAATCGTTAGCTTATCCTTAGTTGTAAAAGGGTAAATCTTCTAAATAGAAGCGTGCAATCACAAGATCCGTATTCCTCATCATGAAGCAAGCACCCACCCACCTTTAATGTTGCAGCATAAATCCTATCACATGTTCTGTTCAACATCTGAATTTCATTCTTCTCACGGAAGAATTGACTTACAAATCAACATAAAAGTCATGAGACAAGAGAGAGTCTCTTTCTACTCAGTGTTTCACCCTCCCTGCCTCTTTATTCCAAGACCTGCTTAGAGCCAGACAAACAGTGTTGATTGAGAGAAAAGGCATTTCTCTGGCATCGTGTCTCTTGCTTTCTAAAAGTCCCAGTGGGAGAACCAAGGAAAACTGTTCTCCCAACATTTCCCCAGAGTGTGGCCTTCCTGTAAAGAAAAAATAAATTCTAAACAGTGTGTGTGCACGAGTGTGATGGCCCTTCCTCATGGAGCTCAAACATCACCTCCTGGCAAACAGTCAACATAAGCCCAGGTGACCACTCCCTCCCCTATGGACACTAGCACCATCTACCCCCTCAATGGTTGCATGGTGTTGCAATTAATTTCCTGCTCATGCCTGTCTCCCCAGCTAGGCCAAGAGCTCTTCCAAGTCTGAGATAAGATCTTATCCACATACTTATTTCCACCATGTGGCACAATGCCTGGCACCTAGCAGATAGGAGTTAAGGTTTGTTGAATGGATACACATGGGTCTAATCTCCTTTCAAAGTCTCCCAACTTCCAGTTTTCACTAGAGTGAGCTGGGACCTTAGACACCACCAGAGATATGAGTACACAAGTCAGGGAACCCCAGGGGGCAAAGCAGGCTTCTAATGACTCCACCAGCACTGTCTGTATACGTGAATAAGCTGTTTGCTTACAGAGCCCATGTAGATTAGTCAAGACTAGATATTTGTAGATTCTGTTCCTGGCAGCAACCCAGGAGCTGCAGGGAGGACACTGGGAGATGCTCTGTGCATCCTTCATGCCATCAGTCTCCCAGTTGAGGGGCTATTTTAGTTGTATTTGAATTTACCAGGTTCACCTGGGAAGGAGCTGTTCTTCATGGATATATATGAACTTCCCTTGAATCTAGGTATATTTATATCTGTACTTTCTCTGTGGAGAGTTGGTTCCTTAACTTTATCATTTTCTAGGACAGCAGTCAACAAACCATGGTCTACAGGTCAAATCAAATCCACAGCTTATTATTATAAATAAAGTTTCATTAGAACACAGCAACCTCCATGTCTTCACATATTATCAATGGCTGCTTTCACGCTGGAACACTAGAGTTCGGTAATTTGTGATAGAGACTGCAGGGCCTGCAAAGCAGAAAATACTTACTCTCTGGGCCTTTACGAAAAACATCTGTAGCCCTCTGCTCTAATGCTTAACTTCAGGGGCAGTAGTTGTAGTGACGTGTGCAGGCTCAGTGCTGAGCACTCGACACCCACATTGCTCAAAGGTGGCCACTATGATGACGCCCATTTCGTGGATGAGCTCATTTACTGAGCACCTACTACAGTGTTCCAGGCTCTGTGCTGAGCACCGGTACCAACCACAGCAAGCAAGGCATACACGATGCCCGCCTTAAGTCAGCACCCAGGCTCTGATCACTGAGCCATACTCTTTTTCGGAAAGCCTGTGTGTCCCCAGCCCCCAAGGGGACAGATCAGAGCCAAAGCACTCGTGGAGAATGCACGACTTGTCGGCTGTCAGAGGAACATCCTGCTCGCAGATGGGCCACAGCGAGAGCCCCGCCCATTCCTTCAGTGGGTGTGGTCCACATCCAGTTGAAACTCAAGGGTCAGACCTGTTGGTCACCTCCTGTTGATGATCCTCTGGGACAAGGAACTGAGAAAGACCCCAGGCCAGGCCTCCCATAACAGTGGCTGGATCTCTGGGACCCACTCAGGGCAGGGTCTTCCGCGAACTCCTGACTAGTAAGATGTTAAACGAGGTCTGCATCTTTCCAAGGGGGGCGTGGCCGGGACTTCTTCCATTAGCGGCGCCATCGGCTTTGGAGGCTCTTCCCTTTGTCCAGCACCTCCCGAGGAGCCTGCTCTTCTTTCCCCTTTGTTTTAAATGGACCACGATGAAAAATGCTCACAATGGGACATTGCTGCGCAGGAGAAAGACCACGGCGGGAGAGAAAGGCAACAGAAAAGGACTGACCGCCCCAGCCCAGGCCGCTCGGAACGGATCCTAATTAGGAGTCTGGCAGCGCATCCCTCAGCAGGAAGCCCGGATCATTAGCGCTGGCACCACACACTCTCTGACTACGGTCTGCAGCCACGCGGCCGTGCTGGCACCACGCGGACCCCGCTCTTGGCTCCGCATCAGAACAGATGTCCAGAGAGGGATCTTTCTCGTTTTTTGTTTTTGTGTTTGGAGGTTTTTGTTTTTTGTTTTTTGTTTTTTTTTTTTTTTGAAGCGTTGCACGACCCCGTGCCAGAGACTTCTTGTGCCAAGATAATGGGTTTGGATGGATCAGTGAAGCAAGACACGTCAAGAGGGATTTAAACAGTGCTTGTGTGCGCTCCCGGGGTGAAAAACAGAGACATGGAAAGAAGCTGGATCGCTGCCTTGGAATTTGAGAGGTCGACCGAGAGGTGTCTTCTGGCACTGCACTTAGTAGCAATGGAACTACTGCAGAGCCTGCCCCTCTATGTCCACTGCTAGAGCCCCAGTCCAAGGCACTAATATCTGCATGTACGTCAGGGACTGGCAAGGATTCGTTGAAATAGTGTACACGTGAACACGCGTACACAGTGTGTTTGTGAACGTCTGTGTTCACACATCTCTAAAACATGGTAGATTTACCCAGAATGCCTTCCCCTGGCAGCAGAAAATGACAAAGTGACTCCTCCATTTTATTAATGGGAAACTTGATGAAAAGTGTTATTAAACATGTCATTGGATATTTTAGAGTAGATGGAACCAGATCCAAAATTTCAATGTAGACTTCCTCATTCTCTTTGGGATTCCATGTAAATATTGACCATGTTGTCTGACAAACAATTGGGGCATGTCAATTGGCCAGCAAAAGAATGGATTTTTTTAAAAAATCAGGGCTGTTGTGCAGCACTATTTACAATAGCCAAGACATGGAAGCAACCTCAATATCCATCAACAGAGGAATGGATAAAGATGTGGTACATATGTACAATGGAATACTACTCAGCCATAAAAGAGAATGAAATAGTGCCATCTGCAGCAACATGGATGGACCTAGAGATATCAAACTGAATGAAGTAAGTCAGACAGAGAAAGACAAATACTATATGATATCACTTATATATGGAATCTAAAATATGACACAAATGAACTTATCTACGGAACAGAAACAGACTCACAGCATAGAGAACAGACTTGTGGTTGCCAAGGTGGGGGTGGTGGTGGTGAGGAAGAGATGGATTGGGAATTTGGGGTTAGCAGAAGCAAACTATTATATATAGAATGGATAAACAACAAGATCCTACTCTATATAGCACAGGGAACTATATCCAATATCCTGAGATAAACCAGAATGGAAAAGAATATATATATATATGTATAACTGAATCACCTTGCTGTACAGCAGAAATTAACACAACATTATAAATCAACTATATTTCAAAAAAATATTTTTTTAAAATATCAGGTCTATTGTGGAAAATCCAAGATACACCATCACTATATAACATTAGAATTTAATAAATATTCTGAAAGTGAATTGATAGAGCAAACCCAGCCCACACAATTCAGCCTAGAAAGTCAAGGTATGTAACTTCTATTTGGGGACTGGCTTTGAAATGAAGACCACATGACATCAAAACGTTCAATTAAAATGCCATTTGTCCAGATGTTTGACCATATAATGCCAACAACTGGTTTGACTAATGTTTTGAATTTAATTGACCAGATGTTTTATTGGTAGGTGCCTTAATGAGTAGGAGAAATGTTTGTGGAGTTGAATCAAATTTCCCTGGGAAGAGTCTGCCTCACGGAAACAGGGACTTAAATGTTGTTACTGCCATTAACCAGAGCTTATCAGAAGTTTTGAAATTGTCTCACCACCTTCATATCTAGTCCTTTAGGATACCTTGCTCTTTCATTGTAAGCTCAGAGAAGATAGACACAGTACCTTAGTTTGGGTCCCTCCAGAAGAAAATCCTAAAACAAAAAGTCAAGGGCAAATTTAGAAGCAATGGGTAAACCAAGCACAGATTAAACACAGACAAAACAGTTTTCAAAGAGTGGAAAGTAAATGGATTTGGAGGTAGAGGTTTCAGATTCAGTGTCAGGCATGCCGTTTACTTTGGGTGTGATAATAAAAACAGCAGATTACATGGAGGGCTTACTGTGTGCCCAGCGCACAGCATCCTTCATCTATTTCACAGATGAGAATGTGCAGGCACTGAAGCATTAAGTCACATGTCCAAAGTTACCCAGCTGGGAAGTGTCAGAGGTGAGATTAGTTCTCAGATACTCTGGTTCGGAGCCAGAGCTGTCAGCCACGCCCCCTACAGTGTGTGATTCAGAGCTCGTTAGAACCTCAGTTTCTTCATCTCTGAGTGCAATGCCTGTCTTAGAGAGCAGCCATAAAGGGGTTAAACAGGATAAGGTAGAAGATGGCGTGGAGTTTGTACAGCACTCTGTGCTTTGTGAGTTGAGTGTCCCATGAGTGTTAGTTACGACACCCATGTAAGAGCTGATTGTCAGTGCTTACATGTCCTGACTCGTCTCTAAGCCCTCTTCAATCCGATGACATGATGTGGATCCCTGAGATCCAGTGGCTCTCCCTTTAACACAAAAGCACCTGTCCCTTTGCGGCTCAACACTGTGGCAGAGGAAGCCAGTGACCACCCTCCCATGTCTCCATCCTCAGCATCTCTTTCTGCTCTTTCCACAACCTTGGGTTTCCCCAGCCATCTGAATAATTCATATTAATGTGGAGACTTAGGACATATGGGCATGGAGTGGCCAGACAGCCTGAAACCCACATATGCACAGGATGAAGCAGCCTCTAGGACAAAGCCAGGGGGCCAGGCAGTTGGGACCAGGATGCTAGATGGGGCTCCCAGAAGTAACCCACATGTGTGTGGGACCCTCATTGGGCGGCACAAGGCAGCCCTATTCACAGAATGAGATCTCAGAAGGTCTTCCCACTGGGTTCACCTGCTTTTATTCCTCCATTATCCCAATTCTTCATGAGTAGCTGTTATGTGCTGGGCGGGAGGGAAAGGTCAGTGGTAAATCAGGTAAACCCTCTGTCCCTCTGTCCCCTCCATGTCAGAGGCCAGGGCAGACAATACAGTGTTTCTGTTGTTAATACATCCACTAAGATGATCCAGAAACACAGTAGGGATTCTGTCTTTCTTCTAAAATAAACAATCCCTGTTCTAGAAGTTTACTATAAGGAGGGTTAAATGATACAAACTAGAATAATTGGAGCCAGAAGTAGGACCAGGGAATAGGGAGGGTATTCGGGTAGCTGGGTGGTCCGGAAAGGCCACTTAGAGAGAGAGGACCTGAGCTGGTACTGAAACACTAAGAAAGAGACAGCCACACACACACAGCTGGTGGGAAGCATTCTAGGCAGAGGAGATAGGCAGCACAAAGCCTCCAAGGCAGGCGTGAGCCTACCATGTGATTGGAACAGAAGGAAGGTGAGTATGGAGATTTGACACGCACAGGCAGAGACGAGCAAAGACTAGGTATGCACGTCCCCGAGGACCTTATCAGGAGTGTGTCTTTGAGTCTCAGTGTGATTGGAGGCGTGGAGGGCTTTGCGTAACAGGGTCTCACAATTTTCTTTATGTGTTCGGAAAGTTTACTCTGGCTCGACTGTTAGAAAAGTGAGGCAGGCAGGGATACGGGACAGGAAGCTATGGTAGGCTTTCAGGAGGGATGGTGGCAGTCTGGACAAAGGTACCTAGAAGCAGTGGAATTGGGGTAGAAAGTTGGCACCAGGCACTGTTGGGGTTTGGGATCCAGATTCTGTTACTGACCAGGGTTCTTTATCTCCTTCATCGATAGAAATTGATCAGAGGCCAGACAAGAAATTCAGGCAAGACTTTACTGGGACCCCTGATGCAGCAGGGGGGAGAGAGAACAAGTAACAGGCTCCCTTGCTCGCTCCCTGAGGGCAGGCAAACTGGTTCCTTATATGGGGTGAGGGTAGGGGCAGGTCCAGGGGTCAGCCCAGAGGGGTGGCTTAGGGGTTCGCCCACCACTTTGGTGTCGTGTGCAGGGGGTACACGCAGTACACTGCTGTTGCTCCCGATGCCCTGCTTTTGCTCCTGGCTCTTCAGAAGTGGCAGCTGGGGTCTTTTTTGGTGTTTTTGTATCTTGTTGTCCATAATTTGCCCCAACTGCACACGCACGCAGTTATTTTTATTCCCTTATAGTTTCTTTGTATTCTGTTGCTCGAGAAGAGGTGTGTCCAGGTGCCAGCACTGCAGCAAAGGGTCCCAGGTCCCAGCCTGTCTCACTTCCAGGCCTACAGAGGTGGCCTGAGAAAATCACAGTAGACCTGGCCCAGGAGGAGGCAGGACAGACACCCAGCAACCCCCAGGGGATGGGATTGCCTGTTGTTCAGGGTTTGTGTTAAACATGAGGAAAGAAGGAAGTAGGTGCAGCCAGAGAGAAGTGGGGATGAGGAAGGAAACTATGGTGAAGGTGAAGGAGAGGAGGATGATCACGTGAGAGGAAGCAGAGGAGACCCTGACGACCCTTGGATTCTCCCAGATCTGGTTCTGCTTCCTGCTTCTGGGCTGAAGGACAGCTGGATGCCCAGGACCTTGTTTATGTCTCACAGCAGCTCTGCCAGGGGGAACTGAGCCCAAGAGAGGTCGGGTTCCCAAGGTCAACCTGGGACTGGCTAGACCTTGGTGGGGGCCTGTCCCTCCTGGGCCATATGCCTTTGCCCTGAAAGAAGGAAAAGTTCTAACCTCATTGTCATCAACTCCAGCTGTCACTTGGACATGGCTGGGAAATGGCTGAGGATGGAGGTGACACCACGGGGAGGGGCAAGTCTTAGTAGATTGCCCTCCCCCCTTAGCTCCTTTCAGTTTCAAAATTCACACGAATATAATGTACATTTATAAAACACTATCTCAAAAGTCATAATCCCATCAGGTCTCCATTTGAAATATTGTATAGTCACATAAATAATAGCAATAAAACCAAAAGAAAAAAATATAATAGAAGCAAGACAAAAATTTTGCTGTGTTTCTGAATTATTTTAGTGAACTTATCAACCACAAAACTACTGTAATAAAACTACCTATAAATAGCATAAAATGAAAGCAATAATTTCTGAGTCGTATCCAAGTAACCCACAGTTAGAGGGCATTATTTTAGAAGTATAATTCTACCAGGTTTCCATTTGAGCCACTAGATACAGTAGTCCCTCCTTAACTGCAATTTTGCTTGCCAAAGTCCGAAAATATTAAATGGAAAATTCCAGAAATAAACAATTCATAAGTTTTAAGTTGTGTGCTGTTCTAGGGAGAGTCATGAAATCTCACACCGTCTCACTCTGTCCCACCCATGACATGGACATGCTTCATCCCTTTGTCCAGGGTATCCCACCCAGTAGTCCCTTAGTATCCAATTAGACTGTCAGATTGACTGTCATGGTATCACAGTGCTTGTCATCAGGTAACTCTTATTTTACTTAATAATGGTCCCAGGGGCTTCCCTGGTGGCACAGTGGTTGAGAGTCCGCCTGCCAATGCAGGGGACGCGGGTTCGTGCACCGGTCCGGGAAGATCCCACATGCCGCGGAGCGGCTGGGCCCGTGAGCCATGGCTGCTGAGCCTGCGCGTCTGGAGCCTGTGCTCCGCAACAGGAGAAGCCACAACAGTGAGAGGCCCGCGTACCGGAAAATAAAATAATAATAATAATGGTCCCAAAGCCTAAGAGGGGTGATGTTGGCAATTCGGATATGCCGAAAAGAAGCCGTAAAGTGCTTCCTTTAATCGAAAAGGTTGAAAGTTCTCTTAACAAGGAAAGAACAAAAAAATTGTATGCTGAGGTTGCTAAGATCTATGGTAAGAATGAATCTTCTATCCATGAAGCTGTGACGCGGGAGAAGGAAACTTGTGCTATTTTGCTGTGGCACCTCAGACTGCAAAAGTTACAGCCACAATACGTGGTAAGTGCTTAGATAAGAAGGAAAAGGCATTAAGCGTGAACAGTGAGGTATTTTGAGAGAGGGAGAGAGAGAAAGACCACAGTCACATAACTTTTATTACAGTATGTTGTTAATATTTTTCTATTTTGTTAGTAGTTATTGTTGTTAATCTCTTACTGTGCCTAATTTATAAATTCAACTTCATCACAGGTATGTATATATAGGAAAAAAAAAAAAACATGGTATATGTAGGGTTCCGTACTTCTGAAGTTTCAGGCACCCACTGGGGATCTTGAATGCATCTCCTGCGGATAAGGGGGACTAGTATTAAATTAATTATTTAATAGCAATAAGACTAAAAGTCAAAAACCAAAATTATTTTATTGAAAAAGAAAAGCATCTTGCTGTGGTTCTGGATCTTCAGTTCAGCTCATTGGAGAGTGGGATTAATTCAGAGATGATTCACTTCTGCTTTCAGGCTGTGTGGACAGCGTTTGATGTGGAGACCTTTCTTGTGGCCAGTGGAGGATGTGTGGACCAGGGGAGTCCCTCAGTGGGAACGACCGCTAGGCAGTTTCTTTCTGATCTAGAAGTGCGGAGTAGGACTTAGAGTTCTATTCTCAGGAGCTGCTCCCTGGCGTCCCTTTGGAACATTTAATGTCTGACAAGGGGACAAGGTGGAAGACCAGAGCCTGGGCCACCAACACTCTGTTCTAGTGGGAGGGATAAATCGAAAGCACCAGGACACCTCCCTTGTTCTCTCAAAGAGGAGCTTCTGTCTCAAGATAGAGCCGACCCGACAGAGGACTCTTTCTCCTGGAGCCCTGATCTGAGAAGGTAGCATTTATCCCACATCAGGCAGGAGGTTGAATCCCCACTTCATCATAGCCTGATGCTTCTCCTTCCTCTGGGATCTGGTCATCCAGAGGGTTCCCTGGAAGCCCCAGTGGACCTCTGCCAAATGCCCCATTTGCAACGTCAAGGATATAAGAATAAGTTTTAAAATCTTTTTTTTTTTTTTTTTTCCTGCGGTACGCGGGCCTCTCACTGTTGTGGCCTCTCCCGTTGCGGAGCGCAGGCTCCGGACGCGCAGGCTCAGTGGCCATGGCTCACGGACCCATCCGCTCCGCGGCATATGGGATCTTCCCGGACCGGGGCACGAACCCGTGTCCCCTAGCATTGGCAGGCGGACTCTCAACCACTGCGCCACCAGGGAAGCCCCGAAATATTTAAATAACCCTCTCTCTCTATATATATATTTTTTGTCTCTGGGATGTATACTCTTCTCTTAAGTTATGAAGGTGTCTTTCAGTGAACAGAGCTTTCATTATCATGAGTTTTCTCTCATGGGAAATAAGCTGGCTTCTGTAATAGCCAGAGATTCTTTCAAATTTTTCTGAAAGAATTTTGGCTTGTATTTTATAGGTGTCCAGCTCACCGCGTGCATTGCTGAGCTTGTCACCTGCGTTAGAAGGATTCTTTTCTACTCTACAGGGTAAATTCTCCCTAAATCAAATATTTGGTGAGAATTCTTGTTTTTGCCCCTTGATGCAGTTCTAAGAGAACTTGAAGTTCCCACAGAAGCTGTTATCTCTGCCTTTCTAACTGCGTTTTTTGTTGCTCTTGTTGTTTTTTCTGACCGCATAAAGCGTTATCAGTTTAGAGACTTTGCATATAATTTTAAGTGCATCATTTATTTAATCTTTGTCAGTGAGTTTAGCGTACATTTCATTTCCTTATTTTTCAAGAGTTTTTAATATTTAACTCAGCCACATCAATCACTGGATTCAAAACTGTTTTTGACTCAGATTCTAGGTGGTCTCTGTGTTTTGATGAATCCTAAGGTCCCACCATTCATGCCGTCTCCTCTAGGGGCTGCTGTACAATCTCTCACACTCTCATATTCCAGGTGCACCCAGAGACTTGGCCTGACCCTCCTTAGAATTTTCTGATATTCTTCTCTTCTGTATAATAAGTTGACTCACTCTCGCTTTCATTCCTTCAGCTTCTAGTGAAAGAAGCTTTAGACTTCCCTGAAGGCTGGAATATTTGTTCAAACATATTTTAGAGCGGCCTGAACCTGTTCATTCTTCTGATGGATTTTGAAAGATGTCATGATGACAGCTATTTGATTTTAGATGTATCCGGATTTATCTTATAAAGACTGGATCTTTCAGGAAGTGTCAGCTTGCTTTTTGTTAATCCATTTGTTTACTGGTTCACTCCCCAGGTAGGAAAATAACATAAAATTTAAATTTTAGCCACTTTAAGCGCATAGTTTGGTGACATTAAGTACATGCATATTGTTGTACCACCTCATCAGTGTTAATCCACAGAACTTTTTTGTCTTCCCAAACTGACACTCTGTGCCCATTAAAATATAACTCCCCGTTTCTTCCTCCCTCCATCTCCTGGCAACCACCATTCTACTTTCTGTCTCTATGAATTTAACTACTTGACGTACCTCATATAAGTGGAATCACACAGTACTTGTCCTTTTGTGCCTGGCTTATTTCACTAAGCCGACCCTCTGCACAGTCAAAAATCCGCATATAAATTTATAGTCGGTCCTCCATATCTGCGGTTCCACATCTGCAGATTCAATCAACTGCAGGTTGTATAGCACCACAGTACGTATTTATTGAAAAAGAATCTACATGTGAGTGGACCCATGCAGCTCACACTCATGTTGTTCAAAGGTCACTGTATTTAATAATGTAAAACAAGTGATGTAAACCCCCTCAGTAACCAAGAAGTTGAAGGGGGTAGAGATGGCTTCAGGTATAGTTTGATTTATGGTCAAGAAATTTATTGACACGTCCTGTCTTGTGCCACTTCTCACTTCCTCTTCTCTGAAAACATGTATTCACACACAAAAAAAACTGTACATGAATGCCCATAGCAGCTTTATTCATAATAGTCAAAAGCTGGAATCAGTCTAAATGCCCTTTAACAGTGCATAAACATGTAATACATGGGTGCTATAGAATATTGGTCAGCAATAAAAAGGAATAAACTATTGATACGTGCAATGGTTAACAGATGAGGCAGAAAAATAGCCAGTCTCAGTAGCAAAGCAACGCAAATTAAAATAAGACTTCAGGGAATTCCCTGGCTGTCCAGTGGTTAGGACTAAGTACTTTCACTGCCGACGGCATGGATTCAATCCCCGGTCAGGGAACTAAGATCCTGCAAGCCACATGGCATGGCCAAAAAATTAACTAAATAAATAAATACAATTTCTTCAAAAAAATAAAATAAAATAAGACTTCAGTACTTGTCAAATTAGGTATTGAATTTCTACTTTTCCCTTTTTACCTCCCCGCTAACTTCCACAGTGCTTCCTGGGACCCTTTCCCAAATCAACTACTTGCACTCAACATTCTTATCTCCGGGTTTGCTGCTGGGGAAACCTAACCTAAGACAGTTAGCTAAATGAGTAGGGAACCATGGCATGGATCACCGTCCCAGTGAAAAGAGATAAGGGAAGACTTAGGCAGGAGATAAGGGGGAAAGCCAACGATGGTTTGCAATGCTTCCTGCTTCCCGTGTAATCAGTCTCTTATCCTCACATTCCCCCAAAGAATTTCAGACTATAAGACTCTTGGTATCACTGTGTCCTTATGTGCCATCTGCATTCCCAACAGCTCCCAAATCAGTATTGTCTTCAGACTTCATTAGGGAACCACAGATTCCCTTCCCATCCTCCTATTTCATGAAGGCTTTGGAAAAACAAAGCAGAGGTAGGAGCTGCCTTCTCTCTCACAGTAACCTGGAGTTGGCCCTGGAGGCAGGGGCCGGGGTGTTAGAGGCCTCTGTATGTGCTGTGACTGACTTTTAATAAACATTATTGTGGAGGAGGAGACTGGTTAGAGCAAAATTTGCTTTAAATTAGAGCTGGTAAAGCAGGATCCAGTTATCCATGGGAAATAGCAACTTGTGAACTGGCCAAGATTATCACACCATCATCAATCAGGGGGAAAGAAAAACACGACTTCCCTCGCCTTGCCCTCCTCCTCCTCCCCTCCTCCTCTCCTCTCCCTCTTCCCCCTCCTCCCCATCCTCCTCCTCCCCATCATCCTCCTCCCCCTTCTCTCCCTCCCCCTCCTCCCCCTCTTCCTCCTCCCCCTCCTCTCCCTCCCCCTTCTCCTCCCCCTCGTCCTCCCCATCCTCCTCCTCCCCCTCCTCCCCTCCTCCCCCTCCTCTTCCTCTCCCCTCCTCTCCCTCCTCCCCCTCCTACTGCTCCTACCCCCTCCTCCTCCTCCTCCTCTCACTAATGCTTTCCAGCCCAAACATGGAATGTTTTGTTTAAGGAAAAAGTTGTTGGATGTAATTAGTAATTCTATTATAATAATATATCTTTATCTAAATAAACACAACCTGCTTTTCCAACATGAGAAATTACGTGGTGGGGATGGGGGAGGAGAGAATCAGGCTGAGATTTGGAGGCACTGAGTGAGTCTGCCCCTGGGTTTTATGAGAGTCCTGGAGTCAGTCCGTAGGATAAGTAAATGGGCTGATAGGAGATGTGGTATCAGAGGCCGAGTCAGCTCAGCTGCTTTGCTCCGACGCCTGGCAACGTCCCAAGCCAACATTGCTCCTGCTGCCCCCTCTGTTAAAGATGCTTCCTGCTTCCTAGTAGAGAACCCAAAAGAATGCACAAGAGCAAGAGATTAATGCCAGTGAGCAACCCACCTTCTTTAGGGAGAGCAGAAAAGAGGGCATGGGAAGAAATCCCACAATCCCAAATACCCACCTGGGATTTGTAGTTCAAATCATTTTCACACTGAGGATTTTACTAACCTGCGTTAGCATCCTGTCATTTGTCCCTGAAGTCCCTCTGCTGGTGAGAGGTGAACAGGACATCAGGAAGTAAGTCAGAGAGGTTGGCATAACATTCTCAAAAAGTGAAACCAACAAGTCAATCTCTGAGAGCAAATATCATCAGTACTTCTCTCTACCCAGCCTACCTCTTCCAGGGAGCTTTTGCATTTGCCTCTGGGCAGTGGAAGACAATTATACTTTCTTTCAATTAATGATGGTTGTTTTATGCATAAAGAGATTGTCCCATATTATAAATAAACATAATACAGGCAAATTTTATTAGAAAGTTTTGAAAAAAACAAAAATTATAAGGGTTGTTGTAAAGCAATTCTTCGTCACAATGAACTACAGAGAATAACTTTGCTGCATTTCCTTCCAGTCTTTTTTCTATGCAAGCTATTTTGGTTTATTTGTTTTATGCAGTTATGATCAAATCATACAGACAATGTTTGTTGAATGCCTGCTGTGTCAGGCTTTATGGTGATCCAAGCTGAATCAGGATCCTGGTGCCCCCTGAAAGCCAAACACTACCACAAAGTCTGTAGTCCCCATGGTCTACCTACCCAGGTCAGGTCAGGACAAGGAATGACACTGGTTACAGCAGTTTTTATGAATTGGTGGTTATCTGTGTGCTTTTGTTTGCAAAACCAATTTTGGAAGATGAGAAGGGCAGAGAATATATGCATGTTTACAAACACAACCAATAACATCATCATCATAATAAAAATAATAAAACATAATGACCGGCGTAAATTCTTCTCAATAGATACCAACTCCTTGTAGCATTGGGCATGAGGGAATGGATCCACCACTTATCATTCCAGGAGGGACCAAAGACAAATAGGAAGGAGTTCATAGTCATATTAGCAAAAAGGAAAGCAAAGATAGATTCCTAAGTTGCAATGCCTCCCATGCCTCTAGCTCATCTTTCTACAGCAATAATAATAGCCAACATTGTTGAGCATTTTCTATATGCCAGGCTCAATAGGTTCTGGTACCAATTCCAATGAGGGGGTGGTCTGCACATCGACAGGCATTTCTTGGGATACCAACCAGGTGTCCTACAAGTCAACTCAATTCTGACACTATCTACCCAGGGACAGCATCAAATTCCACAGGTTAAGGGTTCAGTCCTACAAGACTGGTCATCCCCTTCAGATGCCAGTCAAAAGCCCAGTTTTTTGCCTATACTTCTGGGCAACTGGCTATAAATCAGAGGTTCCTAAGGGCCACCCCCATGCTTGGGTTCAATTAATTTCCTAGAGCAACTCGCAGAACTCAAAGAAACTTTTTACTTACTAGATTATCAGTTTGTTATAAAAGAATATAACTCAGGAACAGCCAGATGGAAGAAATGAATAGGGCAAGTTATTTGGAAAGGGACATGGAGCTTCCATGCCCTCTCCAGGTGCACCATTCACACATCTCCACGTGTTCACCAACCTGGAAGCTCTCCAAACTCTGCCCTTTGGGGGTTTTATGAAGGCTTCTTTACATAGTCATAAATAATTAAATCACTGGCCATTGGTGATTGATTCAACCTCCAGATGCTCTACCCTCCCAGGAGGGGGTTGGAGGTAGGTACTGAAATTTTCAACCCTCTCATCACTTGGTTGGTTCCCCTGGCAACCAGCCCCCAGCCTTAGGTTACCTAAAGACACCTTTATAGCTCTATCAGAGGAAATTCCAAGGATTTAGGAGCCCTGTGCCAGGAACATGATGGAAGACTAAATATATATTTATTGTTATAAATCACATTACGATTATTATGCTAAACTCTTCATGTGCTGTATCCCCTTTCATTCACACAAAAAACCCAGAACATAGGTACTATTATCCCCATTTTAAAGACTAGGAAGTAGAGACTCAGATGAAGCTAAGCAAACAGCCTGGTAGAATAAGTTTTAAGCTCCAGTTCCGAGCAACAATATTTTGGGCTGTTCTGAGTGTTGCCTGTGAATGGAACTCAAATGTGCTCAGTCAAGTTGAAAGTCAGCCTTTAACATGGGCCCCAGAGCCAGTTCCCAGCCTCTTTCTGCTGTTCATCATTTGATACATGTGTACACTATTGACATTCTTATAGTCACTTCACTTCCCGCAACTAGAACGTTCCTTTCCTTCATAGATTTTCTGTTTAATATTTAGTGTCAATATTGCCCACTAGTCTGTAAGTTCCGTGAGAGCAAGGAGCATGATTCTCCTCCCACACAGTGTGTGTCCTGCGCCAGGAACTCAGTAAACATTCACTGAATGTATGTACCCAGTGGGTAGGGATGACACCACACATCTCTCTTTGCACATTGTTCAGAGTAGAAGACAATAAGTGTCCAGAAGAAACCTACTCATGGAACCCTTGTTTCATCCCCTGAAGTAGTTCCTGTGTGTCTCTATAAATTCTACCATCTGTTAAAGCCAACTTCAACTTTTGTCATCTCTAGAAAGTTGCTCATAGACATTGCAGTATCATGAAGAACACAAGCTTTGATATCAAACAAACATTGGTTGTAATCCCACTCCACCACTTAGTTAGTTGTGTGACCTTTGCTAAGATACTCAATTCTCTCAGCCTCAATGATCACATCTGTAAAGTGAGGTAACATTAGTCCCCACCATACAAGGTGATGACATATGTAAAGTACTTACAACAGTATCTGGAATGTCGTAAGTGCTCATTTAAGGCAGGTTGCTATCATTCAAATTTAATGAATTGCCTGCTTTATCATCCGTTCGCACTACCTTATTTTCTATAGCAGCATGTACTTACTTTGCTGTTTCAGGAAGGCGGCAGCTCCTTCCAGGTAAGTCCAAACCATGCCTCTTGATTCCCTGCTGTATCCTTTAGTGCCACGTAAATTGTCATGACATGAGAGCAAGTACCCAACAAATATATGAATACTTCATGATGTTTCATTTATTATTTTTACTTTGGTTTGCTAGAGAATTTAGAAAATGTGTGAAAATAAAGAAAAAATTTTTAAATTACCCATAACTCCCACAACTACTCAAAAATGACCTAAGTCCTTATAGACAACTAATAATAACCTACTGTATAGCATAGAGAACTCTACTCAGTGCTCTGTGGTGACCTAAATGGGAAGGAAATCCAAAAAAAGTGGGGATATATGTATACAGATAGCTGATTCACTTTGCTGTACAGCAGAAACTAACACAAAACTGTAAAGCAGCTATCCTCCAATAAAAATTAATTTAAAAAAAAAGAAATGACCTAAGATCTTCTCTTTCCATCCTCCCAAATATACATGAGATTACACTGTAAAAACAACTTCATGACCTGTATTTTTTTTTACTCATTAACTATACATTTTCCCATAACATTATAAACATAATAATAAAGCATTTTAAGTGACTCTATTATATGCCACAACTTGACATAATTTACCGCCTCCCCCACATATCTGGCACAATGACTTGCTAATAATACTTGCTCAATAAATATCTTCCTACAAATGAATAATAAGTCAGGTAGACCCAAGTCGGACTGCCACACTTACTGTCTCCGTAAACTGAGACAAGCCCTTTAACCTATCTCCCACAGATGGAGAAGCTCAGAAAGCTTAAGTGACATACCCGCCGTCACACAGCTGGTGAGCACTGGAGCAAGATCTTGCACCAACATACTCTGGTTGCACAACCCAGTTCTAACCATCACGACGTTCTCCTCTTGCTTGTCCCAGCGCACACAGTCCTTCCCTCTCACACGCTCAAGCCACACTCACCACTCAGTATGTGACACCAAACTCAGTCCAGAAGACATGCAATGGGCTGCCAGCTGGAGGGGCTGACAATGAGCTCTCCATTCTCCCGTGCCTCTTAGCCAAAGGCACAGGGACAGCCAAAGCTTTCATTGCCTCTGTTCAAACCAAGGAAGACAGAACCAAGAGCACATCAGGCAATTAACCACCAAGCACAGAAATCAAATAGGAGGAAGGTTGGCTATACAGCCTATATTTATTTCCTGTGGCTGTTTTAACAAAGTATCACATATTTGGTGCCTTAAAACAATAAGAAATTTTTCTCTGATAGTTATAGATGCCAAAAGTCAAAAATCAACATGTGTGCAAGCTCACACACTTTCTAAAGATTTTGGGGGAGAATCCTTGCCCTCTTCCAACTGCTGACAAGCTCC